>NW_027397064.1:19105109-19163051 GCF_003265705.2 Callorhinus ursinus
GTGTGTGTGTGTGTGTGTGTGTGTGTGTGTGTGTGTGTGTGTGTGTGTGTGTCTGAGTAACCAGGTAACCAGGAAAGGAAAACTGGGTACCTCAGGCAGGTGTCAGAAAGAACAGAAGAACGGGAGCCAAGGAGAGGTCGAGGTTCTCCAACGTCCAGCCGCGTAGGTCTCCGAAAAGTGCCCCCACTGGACTGGAGCCGAGTGTCGGTGACCCAGGCCGGGAGGATCAGCCTGACACCAGGGGGGTGCCAGTTGGACTGTAGACAGCAGCAATTTGTTCCTAGTTGAAGCCAAGCCATTTGGAGTTGTGGGATCAGCCGATGTCACGACAGGGTGGGGTTGCAGAAGCCAAGCTAGCCATCAGCCCACTATTGGAGTTACTAGTGCTTCCAGAAAGGCTGCAGCGGTGGTTCTCAAAATGAGGCCCAAGGGCCACAAACAGCAGGATCTCCCAGAGAGCTCCTTAAATTGCAGATTCCGGGGCCCCACCCTACTGAGCCACAATCTTTTGGACTGGACCCTGAAATCTGTCTTTCCTCACAAGCCCTCTGGATATTCGGATTTGCTCCCCGAAACACCCAGCCAGCTCTGTCTTCGATCAGGTTCCCCAGAAGCAGACCCTGAAAGGAAATGGAGGGCTCTTAGCACAAGGATTTATAATGGAAGTGCTGCCCAGAAAAGTCCATAGGAAACGGGGGAGCAGGAGAGGGAGGAAGGAACCAGGCAGGGGTGTGGGCTCAGAGGAGGTCCTGCAGTCGGTGGCTTCTGCCTGATCCCACAGGGGCTCCAGAATCATCCAAGGGACTCCAGCCACCCCAAGTCCTTCAAGGATCAACATCTTGAGCCCATCTAAGACTGGTTATTTGTTGGCCCACACTGGGTTTTACTGTTGAAATTAAGGACTTGTTTATTAGCATGACAAATGATAAAAATGGGTTCTTTTGCGAAATTAAAGCTATTCACCATATATAGATTGGCTAACATAGCTTGGAAACAGCCCCCACTTTGCATAAAGACCCAAGGAAACCTAGGCCTGAACCTAGTTTGGCTTCTGGGACTTACAAGCAATTTGGTGTCCATCCTTTTGTCAGGAGGATTTCTAATGGGCTAAGGCTGACTGTCAGCATCACAGGAGCCTGCCTTTGGAACTGTGATTTTCTGGCTTGAGTAAATTTCCCGTGGGAGAACAGAGCATCTGTAGGACCCATGTAGGCTAGCAGAGCAGATGAGCAATCATGCCTTTTTGATTATGAACGCTTATTCGAGAACTGTAGGTAGGAATCTGCTCTGAGACTAGCCCAGGAACAGCTAACCTCACCCAACCCAAGCTCCTTTGGCTCCACTATTAACCACTGAGAAGCATTAAGGGCCATCCTTGAGCAGATCAGCTCAGGCAGGCTGTGACAGGGCAGACAACTGGGAATGACACACTTACCATGGGATGAGCAAAAGATCTTTTCATGGGTTTGCCACTGTGGGTGGGGTTCCCTAGACCACCTGACTCAGATCACCCTAGGAGCTTGTTAAAGAGTACATTCCAGTGTTCCTCCCAGAGCTACTGAATTATAATCAATGGGGGTGAGGGAGCTTGGAAATTGGTATTTTTTGGAAAGTGCCCCAGTGATTTTTTGTACACTGAAATCTGAGAACCACTGCTAAGGAAATTTCTTCTCACCTACCCCCTCGTACCCGCAGGGTCAAAGCTGGTGTGGTTAAAGAACAAGAATCACCCATTTATTGTTCTGCCTTGATTGTAACTGCAAGTCTACTTTTGATAAGGTCAGAGCCACCAGGAGGAGGAAGTTGTCAGAAACAGGGGGACTGGACTTCTGTGAATTGCAGTATGGAGAATTCAAGCAAGAGGGCACACATCCCATTGGGCACCCGGTGCCCACTTCCCCTGCCAGACCCTGCTCTGCCCACCCTGAAAGCCCAGCCTTGCCCTCCATGGCCACCATTCAGCAGTGGGGAGGAAGCTGATGGTGCTGGGGGGAGAGAGTAGACTTGGGTGAATACATGAAGGCTGTAGGAGTGGGAACTGCTCTATGAAAAATGCGAGCAAGGGCCAAGCCCACCGATGTCATCTCTGCTGACAAGAGCCTCACCATGAAACATAAAGCACTTTGAAAATAATTCAGTTTTCTTATAAACTGGGAGATAATTTTAAAGACATTGCAGCTGATGGCAGAAACGCTCCAGTCTGCAATTTTAAAGTGGTGCATGGCTGTCCCAGCAGGAAGGGGCTGGGAAGGGGCCACGTAACAGCAAGACAAATGTTTTTTGTCTTGTGGAAGGTGGAGAATCAGTGGTGGGGTGCATTGTGAACAACGTCACCTGGACTCTGAAAATTTCATCACCACTTTTGATGGGATTCAGTTATGAAGATCAACAAGCTCTCCTCTAATCTCCATACTGCTCCTTCTTTTGTTTCATTCTTGTGTTCAATCATCTTTATCACCAGCGTTCTCCAGGCAACTATTTCAAAATGTCAGTTTAATTAGGATCAGGCCCTTGGTTAGTAAATAAACATATTTTTTTCTTAAAAAAAAAGAACATTAAGAATTTAAGTAGGAGTCAAGCATCCAACAGAGCTTCTGGCTATGATCCCACCAGGGATGTCATTATGCAGGTGCATGCTTGTAGGACCTTGTAAAGTTCAAAAATCTTTACAGTTTCTCCGACATTTAGTAAAACAAAGATGTGGGCAGGTAGGGTGGGAGGCCATGGGCTTACCTTTGGTGGCAGTGAGGAAATTGGCTACAACCAGTCTTTGTTGGGGGAGACGAGGAGCAAGGAGTAGAATGGAGAGTGACAGCCCCCAGAACAGAGGGAAGAGGAAGCTGTTCTAATGAACAAAAATAAGAGGGCTGCCACTGCCTACGCAAGGACACTGAGCCAGGCCTTGAGCTAAGAGCTGACCCCCAGATGGGTTCAGGGACTGCCCGGGTCACTCAGATGGAAAGTGGCAGAGTCCTGGAGGTGACCTGCATCAGAAAGTGTTCCAGGCCTGGGGGAGACATGGCAAAGGCCTTCAAGAGGGAGAGAGCAGGGGAGGCTTGGGAACCAAGTGGGGAGCAATGAGAATGGACACAGGGAGCGAGGGGGCTGGTGGGGAAGGTAAGACTTGGCAGGTGAGGCATCCCTCAACCCCTCGCCCAGGAGGCCCAGGAGTCCTAAAACAGGTGCTCTCCTGAATCCTCAGACTCTGATCAAGGAGAAGAAAGAAGGGGGCAGGGGGAGCCTTGTCAGCAAGTGCCCAGTTATGAAGTTGAGCTACAGCAAATCTTGGAGCCAGAAGTTGCAGGCTCACCTCAAAGTCCAGTGCATTTCAGATTTCAATACTTGCAAAAGTAGGGGTCCCAGGGATCTCCTTTCTCCTTCTCTTCCTTCCTTCTTTTATTTATTTTTTTATTGAGATATACTTGACATCAAACACTGTTCGTTTGAAGTGTGCAATGTATTGATTTGAAACATTTGTGTATCACAAGAGGCTCACCACTGTAGCTTCAGCCAGCCCCTGCATCATGTCATTAGCATTTCTTTGTTGTGATGAGAACATCTAGGATCTAGTCTCTCAGCAACTTTGAAGTATATAATCCAGTATCGTTGCCTCTAAGCACCAAGCCGTGCGTTAGCGCTCCAGACCTCATTCCTCTCCCACTTGCGGATCTGTTTCCCTTGAGCAAGATCTCTTCTGTTATCCCTCCCCCAGCCCCTGGGGATCACCAGCCTCCTCTCTTTTTCTGTGTGTTCAGCTTTTTTAGGTTGCAGGTATAAGTGATATCCTGCAATATTGTCTTTGTCTGACTTGTCTCATTCAGCATAATGCCCTCGAGATCCAACCATGTTGTCACACGTGGCAGGATTTCCTTCTTTCCCATGGCTGAATAATATTCTCTAATATACATTATATGTCTGTATAGACATTTCTTTATCCATTAATCTGTTGACAGACACCCAGGTTGTTTGCATATCTTATCTGTATCATATTGTGAGTAGTGCTGCAGTGAACAGGGAGTGCAGATATCTTTTCAGATCTTGTTTTCATTTCCTTTGGATGAATACCCACAGTTTAAATTGCTGGATCATAGGGTAGTTCTATTTTTAATTTTTTGAGGCACCTCCATAGTGTTTTCCAGAGTGGTTGTGCCAGTTTACATTGCCACCAACAGTGCACATCTTCGCCAACACTTACTATCTTTTGTCTTCTTGATGATAGTCCTGCTAACAGGTGTGAGGTGGTATCTCCTTGCGGCTTTGATTTTCATTTTCCTGATAATTAGTGATGTCGAGCATCTTTTCATAAACTGTTGGCCATTGGGATGTCTTCTTTGGAAAAATGTCTATTCAGTTCTTCTGCTCCCTTTTTAATTGGATTGTTTGGGTTTTTTGTTGTTGAGTTGTATGAGTTCTTTATATATTTTGGATACTAACCCCTTAACCAATATATGGCTTGCAAATATTTTCTCCCATGCTGTGTGTTGCCTTTTCATTTTATTGATGGCTTCTTTGCTGTGAAGAAACTTTATAGTTTGATGTACCCTTTTTTTCTCTCTCTTTTTATTCAGGCATGCAGCAAATATTGCTGACACCCACACAGAGCCAGACACTAAGAAAATAATTTCCCATGCACCTTTCCTTCCATTATCTTCTCTGATCCTGGCACCTATTCCAAGAAGTGTAAAGTATCATTTCCATTTTAAATGATGAGAAAACTGTCTGAGGTCCTCCAGCTGGTCACTGGCCATGTGAGGACTTGAACTCAGATCTCTCGAGTCTAAACACCTTGTTTTGTGTTGTTTTTCCCCACACCCTGTCGTCTCACCCTGACTTTTTCCTTTCTGAAGCAGCTGTTGAACAAAGTCAGCCAGCCCCTTGAGCTCCATCCCTGCCCCTGCCAAGGTTGCCATCAGAGAAGGGACAGGCCGGGATAGGGCTGCTCTCTGGCAGGCAGCCCTCAGTGTCCCAGGTCATGGGCCATCCCAGGATGAGCTAAATCTGCCCCCCACATCCCTGCCAAAGTGGCAGAGAAGCAAGAGACCGAAGGAAAGAACATGTTAACCACCTGTAAATCTCTTACTTGAGAGGCGTGAACACTGAGGGCCAGGACACGCTGTGCACTCCCTGGACCAGGGTCGGGTAGTCCAAGGAAGCCGCTAGAGGGGCAGTCAATGGGGGAGAAGAAAGGAAGACTGGAGGGTAGAGGGAGGCCGACCCAGAAGGATCAGGACATGGACCTGACAGTGGGTCAGGACCCAGCTCACGGGGAGAGCAGGGGGCAAGCCTGGTGTGAAGAATTGCGGAACATCACCAGACCCTGTCAGGGAGAGCTCACTCCCGCAGGCTTCTTGCAGGGAGTCTGGGCTGGCCTGGGTGTGGGGAGGTCCCCGCCACTGTCTCAGAGGGCCGAGGGAACCGAGATGGGAACGAAGATGAGGCTGACCTCTGAGGGGACGCCTGAAGCACCCTGGCCTGACAGATATGTTTGGCAGCAGAATCTAGAATTCTGCCTGACCCAGAGTTTTCCCACGTGTTCTTTTCTGTTTCTGTGATGACAAAGATAAAGAGGGAGGAAAACAAACCAATGAAACACGCAGAGCTCCTCTCTCACCTCCTCTGACCCTGGAGAAAGCAACCCCACGGGGAGGCAGGGGATTCGGAGAGAGCACCCTAGGAAGTTCAACATGGGGCTCCCGGCTCGCCCTGGATTCAGGAGGACCACCCCCACTGCCTGAGCAGCAGCTGGGAGCCAGCCCCACCTGTTCCGGCTCCCACCCCCTGGCTTGGGAAAATGATCGGGGATAAGCTGGCCCTGAGATGGATACCAGCCCAGGCCATCCAGTCTCTGGAAGCCCGGCCCCTTATCTCTGCAGCTGTCAGGCCGCCTGGGCGGCAGTAGGCTCCGGTTACAGGGTATAAACAGGCCACAGAATTGGCTGGCTCATGCCTCTGGCTCTTCTGTCTTAAAGGGGAGTGGGTTGGGGGGCGGGGGGGTGAGGCAGGGAGGGGTGGAGGAGGGATTTGCAAGGTGGGCCTCCCCCTGTCTGCCCTCCGCCCCCTCCTCTCCTTCTGCACTCATCTGAATTTTCTCCAGAGACCATAGCTCTTCCTTTCCCAGGGTAGTCTTGTGTACGGGTCCCCGTGACCTCATCGTGGGCCAAGATGCACATGAGCAGCCCATCTTACGAGCCTGTCAGGTCAGAATTGTGTTGCTTTTGGCCAAAGGCCACCCCGTCATCCATGTGCATACACATTGTCTTTCATTCGAGCAACAGATACCCTTAGGTATTTGTCTTCTCTCCAGTCCTAACACGTGGGACTGAAGGTTTGTATCTTTTTTGGCTCTGTGAGTCCCCTTTGCACCCAAAATGGTGTACTGTATCTTCCGCATGTTTAGCCAAGAACTGCAGGTGACCAACATGGGTGAGCATGGCCGGGCTTCAAGGGCTAACTTGGCAAACCCAACAGAAAGGACCTCTTCCTCTCTGGAAGAGAAACCAGAAATCCAAAACTCGTCTTCTCCCCACAGGGCCTCCCCATGTCCTTCAGAACCAAGGGCTGCTAAGGCCAGAATCTTCTGTCCAGGGCTGGAGAACTCCAGAGGGTGGATGATAATCCCGGGGCGCCCAGGCGGGTCTATGAATTCTGAATACAGTGTGTGTATCCTGAGTAGAGTAGAAGAAGCCACTGGAACATGAACCACATATGTTGATCCAAGCAGAGTGATTGGCTATCAAAAGGACAGAAAGATCGGCTTGACTCCACCTCAGCCCCACCTCCAGGTTCCTCATTGGGAAGTTGGTGGCATTTTCTCTGTAACACTAATTTGACCATGATTATCGATCAGTTCTCAGTATCATAAGTGGGCGCTGGTGTTCGATAGCCATGTGCTCTTGAGACTCTCTTCACTTCCACCCTAGGCTGTTTCTTTCCCATAAAATGAATGCAGTGGTCTGATCTGTCTCTATGTGGACGATCAATCTATATGCACCGATCGATCTATGTCCTTCTCAAGCTATCTGTGTCTCATGGATCCACATGTGCTGATCAATTGTGCATATGAAGGAACGGCAGTGGTCTTTCTCATTTTGATCATGTGGGGGCCTGAGAAACTGACGTTGGGTGGAACAGAACTCCCGGAAGGAACAGCAGGCAAGTGGAGGCAAGGAACGGAAGACAGACTTGAGAAGGCCAAGCTCGGGGTCAGAAGGAACCGCCGTGCACTGACAGAGAGGCCAGGTCAGGCCAGGCCAGGATTCGGGGCTTTTAGTCATGCAGCCACCAAGGTACTCTGCTTTCTAGCATCTCTGAGGTCAGGTTGTATAGGTTTTGGGGGGGGGGGTGCACATGTGTGTGTGCTTTAACTTGACTGACTTCAGACTTCCTTCTTGGAAGGAACCATTTCTTTCTCTTTAGAAGGTGTTTATTTATCATACACAAAATTAAGAAAATCTTATATATCACAAACACACACCACGTAGTGCAAGAAACACTTGGGGCCTGGCCCATTGCCACCCCTCCTGGACAATAATGTAACAATCAGTCTTGCACCTGGCAGAGATGGGCACCAAGGCCACTGCCCTGCCCAGAGCTCAGGCCCCTTGACCACAGTGAGGGTCTCACCCCTACATCCAAACCCTAGCCCATCCTCATTTAGATCTTCAAGAAACCTGTTAGCTGACACGCACTCATATAAGCATGCGTGCACACACACATACACACACACACAGTGACTTAATAAATGCAAGTTGAATAAAGACACTTAATTACAAATTTAAGGAATTATTTGAACATTCGACCATTTTTGCATGCCTACAAGATTCAGGGACCTGTGTTAAAATAGGCCAATTGCACAGATTCATCTGCTGGAGCAGAGAAAACTTGATTCGGGGCTATGGAGCAATTTAATCAAAGAGCTAAACTATTTTTAAATAGCCCTGAACGATGATCTTTTTTTCTGCACTTGGATAGTCAAGCACACGGGCCTTGGCATAAAAATGTCCTTGAGCTCCAAGTCGGGGTGAGGCCTGTGGCTGAAAAGATCTTCAAGCACTTCCAGTCCTTTCCACACTCGAAGGTTTTGAGAAAAAAGGAGAAGAAAAAGAAAAAAAAATCCTTTGGTTTCGATAAGCACCCTCTACTTGAATTTGTCTCTTCAGAAGTGGTTGGCCAAAGAGTCTGCTAAAAATATAATGAAGGGGGGGTGGCGGTGCGGGGGAGGGAGAATTTTTAAACAAACCCTTTTCACTTCTGACTGCCTCCCTCCACAAATTCACCGCAACGGAAAAGAGTACCACCAACCACCCCCTCTTCTCAGCCCTTTTTGGGCACTTGACTTGGGCACATTATTTTATAAACGAAAGGGAAACAGTACTCTTGTTTTGATTCTTTCCGTGGGGCTCAAGAATCTCCGAGACGGAGAATGCCTCTAGCACAGAGCAGCTCCGTGTTACGAGCCTGCCCCCTGCCAGGGCTGAAGGCCCTGGGCTGGAAGGTGGGCCCCCTCCATAGGTAGCAGGACCCTGCAGATCCCAGAGGGGGACGGGAATCCGTCTCATAGGATTCCGAAGGGCCAGCCAGCTGGAAACACCCAAGTATCCTGGTTTGCTGCTTCCAAGATCTGGTCATCCATGTCGCCCTTGGAGTTTGCGCAAAAGGAAGAGAAGACGAGAACTCAGCAGGAGCTGTCCGGTAGCCGGGTGGTTAGCTCACTGGGTTCCTTGGAGCCGGCTTTAGCTCTTCCCTTTCAGCCAAACCCAAAGGTTACTGGAGCAGGCTGGGCCTGCCTGGGCTAGGAGGGCTGAGTCATCCACGGGACAGGATCGCAGTGGCTATAAATTATCCTGTGTTTAAGGAAGGCTTTCTAAAACTCTGGCTTTGGGCTTGTAGTCTTTATTTATATCTCTCACAGGAATATTTTTCAAACTCATGACAGTGCACTCTGTATTGCTTTGGGGACACTCCAAGCACCTGGTCTCCTCTATAATGAGCCCTGCAGGCGACAGGCCCCCAGAGTCCCTGGGCCTGGACTCTGGGGCGGCTCACACTCACACCCACATGTACCTCCCCTTGCCGCCAGGCCAGGCCCCATCTCGTGCTTGGAAGTATGTCCCCGTTGCTGGCCCAGCATCACATGCAGGCACACATACACACACACACACACACACACACACACACACACACACACACACCACCACCACCACCCTCCAAATGCAAACTACAGGGAACCCAATGGTGCTCTGTGCATTTCATGGGCAGCCCCTGCACACGAGGGAACGGGCAACACACAAGAATTCCTGCTGCGGGACCTCCAGGGGTCAGATGTCCACTTGCCTGGCTCAGGAGTATTTGGCAAGGAACTGACAACTTTTCATTTCCTTTGGCAACTTGGGTTTGTTGTTGTTGATGTTCCTTGCACCTTATGAGGTGCGCGGAGAGGTACCAGGGACTACAAGCTTCCAACAGCTCACCTCCTGGGGAACAATGCCTCAGGCCGAATGCTCCCAAGTCCAAATCCGAGTGAAGGAGCCACACAGACCCACGCAGACCGCCCTCCCACTTTGATGATCTTGGAGTCAGAAGCCAATACTGTTGAGAGGTGGGAAAGAGGGGTAAGGTTGTCTCTCCTGCGTAACCAGCTGAGCCACCCAGGCGCCCAAGGTTGTCTCTCCTGCGAATAAATCATTCCTCCAGCCGCTCTGCAGCTCACACCTTCATGCTGTCTGTATCTCCACCTCCCTAGCCTGTTCTTTTTCTTCCTTGCTTTGTAACTAGATAATGTTGTGCCATTTGGTAAATTCTGGCTGTTATTTATTTATTCCCCTTGGTCTCTTTACCATTATTTGTTCTTTTCAAAGTCGCTTCAAGATGGAAGGAGAGAGCCTCATTCTTCCCATTGCGCTGAGACACAGAAAGGGTCAAGTACATTGCCTGGGGTCACCGAGGGCACTAGCTGGGATGGATCTGAGGCCAGCCCTGTCCCCAGACCCTGCCTGGCAACTTCCTTCTGGGACAAGGAACCTAAGACGTGTTGCGTTTCCTCTAATTCACCCAGTCCGACAACGTCTGTCCTCTGAGCCCGGGGTTTCAGCCTCCAAATGACCCAGAACTGACCCCAGTGCTCACTCAGCCACCTTTCTGGGAATCAGGACTCTCCAAGGCTTTGAGGCTAGGCTTTATGAGGGTGCACCTGTCAGTAGAAGGAAGGGTTAGGGCCTTATGTGGGGCAGCAGTGACCCTATTATTGATTGAACCACAATGCCAGAAATGGCAAAAATGTCAAAGTCTTGCCTTGGGTCACGGAGTAGATCCCCATTTTCTCCCACTCCTTCCCTTGTTTCCCCCACTTGTCTTAAACACCTACTGTTCACACACCTTCCCTGCCCTTAGCCCACCTGCATCTCGGCGACCATCAGAGCATGGACATGTACCAGGAGTCACTGCCTCCCCACTGGGGCATCAAACCAGGTTTCTCCCACTGCTTCAACAGCACTGGAATGCCCACTTCTCCTGGCCAGCTTTTCCAGACACATTCTGTTGTCATTGTTGATTAAGCTTACACAAAGCACTAATTCTTGCCACACATATCTCATGTAAATGTTTGCACCTTATCCTTCCATGCCTGCCCAAAGGTTGCGCTTCTCCTGTAATCATGTTTACCTCCAGAGTTTCTGCTTCAGTAGGTCTGGGTGAGATTCCACAATTTTTGCATCACTAACAAATTCCCAAGGGGTGCTGATGATCCTAGTCCAGGGACCAAACTTTGAATACCACTGGCTTAAACAACAAGGAAAATCTACTCTCTCCTAAGCAAAATGCCCTTTGGGGAGGGGTGGTTCCAAGGTTAGCTGACTCACTGGCTCAATCAGGTCCTCAAGGACCTGGCTCCACTCTGCTCCATCATCCTTGGCATCTCAGCTTAACCTTGACTGGGTCCTTACAGCTGCACCTTGGGCCAACAGCTCCAGGCATCGCCTGCAGACCAGCTAGTGGCCAGTAGAAGAGATCACCCTTCGGAACCGAGAACCTCTCTCTGAAGTGGTCCAGTCGACGTCTCCTTATACTACCATGGCCAAAATTACCTCGCATGCTTGTGCCTAAACCATTCACTGATGATGGAGGCAGAAGTGACAATGATTGGGTTATACCAATCAGTCCCCACAAAGTAGCTCTGTTGGCCATGAAAACATTCATATCTCACCTACGTTTTTTTGCCTATGAGATTACTTACTGGTTGTCTGTTCAGCAAACATTCTCACCCTCTTTCCTGTGGTGACAGAAACTGAAGCCCTACTTAGAAGGGATGGGGACATGATGTTGTGGGGGACTCATGTTCAAGCAACAGGGGCTCCCAAACCAAGAAGGGAAATCCTTCCTGGGATAAACCAAGGACTAGGGCGGGGGGGGTGGGAAAAAAGACACCCTCTTCCTGCAGAGGTTGCTAAGCAGGGATTATTGGTAGTCATGTGACCACCAGGAAAAGAGAGCCTCTGGGAAGTGATCAAAATTAACCTACCATCGGAGAGAAGCATAGAGAAGCAGAGATGAGCAAACAGCGACAAGAAAGGATCCCAATGCCTGCAGTTCTTCCTTTATTTCTATGGGTCACCTCAGGGTCCTGCCCAATTCTTGAATAAATGTCTCATCCATCCATACTAATTAGAATTACAACCCCAAGAGTTCAGCTTTAGACACTGCGTGTGATGGGAGGGACAGAGAGGATGAAGAGCGAACAGCCGTATATGAATGGAGGGAGCCCAAGCCTCCTTGCCTCACATCTCATGCCCCACTGTTGGCCACGTCTTCCCACCAAAGATCCCAGCCCACCCCATGATCAGGATCCGAGAAAAGCACAAGGTCCCTGGGAATGCTGAAGGCAGGGCAGAGGCAGAGAAATGACAGAGCAGGACGGAAGGACACCACCCCCTCTCTTTGCAGTCTTGGCCTCAAAAAAGGCTTTGCCCTCAGTAGAGCTCCTGCCTTCTCCAGCTAGCACTAGGGTGACAGGGGGGTCAGATCAGCTTCCTGCAGCAGGAGAGGAGGCCCAAGGATTTCTCCAAGGGTAGATTTCACCTTAGGATTACCAACCCCAGACTGTTTCCCTCTGAGATTGTGTGTGTGTGTGTGTGTGTGTGTGTGTGTGTGTGTGTGTGTGTCCAGGGAAGGGAGTTTCCCAAGCATGTACTCAAACAGAAGGGTGTTTGTTTCTTTGTTTTTAATGATCATACCGGTAGAATATGCCAGCAAACTCTAAGGCAGTAAAGGTCTGCTCAAAGGTTTCTGTCCCCAAAGATATTAGCCACAATAGTTGCAATCACTGCTACTCCGGAGGCTCCTACCCCCTGTATTGACCACCTACTCCACCCTGGCACTGGACTAAGCAATTGACATAGAATGCCCACACCAGGGCATGGGACAGCGTGCATGACCCTGATCCTACCCCAACGTAAGAGAAATGGACTTATTTCTCTTCCATTGGCAATGGAATGAAAGCAATGTTTATTTAGCTTTTTCCTCGCTGATGTCCAGTGATCCATACCCATTACAAATCATGGTGAGAGAAAGAGAACTAGGGAAGGACATGAGGACGAGAAGAGAGATAGGAGAGAAATGTTAGTTTGGCTAAAACATGACTTAAGAAACCTCCTTCTTCTAATCACTGGCTGGCTGGAGCTTTTCTAGTCTCCAGTTGCAGGAGGCAGAAATGATCTCTCCAACTGGGTGACAAATGAAATCCCTGCAAACAGATCAGGCAGTAGCCGGTGGGCCCAGGGCTGGATTTTGGCTAGAAGAACAGAATGGAAAAGGCGAGAAATGGGTGTGGATTTTTGCTTCTGTTGAAATGCTATTTGTCCTTTAAGTCTACCTTTCCTGTGAAGTTTTCTCCAAACTCCTTCCCAACTCCCCCTCCACTGCCAGAATCCACTCTTTCTGGTCCATCCCACAGGAGCAGGACCACATGCTGAAAAGAGCACCAATCAAGCACTATCAGTCTTCTGTGCATAATAAGGGCGCCTGCATCTAGAGGCGAGCTCAGAAATGTCTGTAATTCTCTGCCCTTCCTCCCCTCAAGAGGTGGAGCCCCATACCTCACCCCTTGAATCTGGGCTGGCCCCGTAACTGGCTTTAGCCAGTAGAATGTGACCAAAAGCAACTTTATGTGTGTTCCAAGCCTGGGCCTCAAGAGGCTTTGCATGCTGCTCCTCACTTTTTTGGAAGCGTGCCCCTGCACATGACTAAGACTGAGTTAGCCCGGGAGAGGATGAGACAGCATGTGGAGAGAGGTTCCAGTCATGCACGCCATCACAGACCAGCCCGCTGACCCACCAGCCAGCCCACAGACACACGAGCAAGCCCAGGGGAGATGCACAGAGCCCCATCCAATTCAGCAGAACTGCCCAGCTGCCGCAGACTCACAAGCGGCAATGAAGGAATGGTGCCACGAACCACGGACTTTGCAGGGGAGGGGGGTTATCATGCAGCAAAAGCTAACTGACGCCTATCTCTGTCCCTCGCCAGGAAGGGGATGCCTCCAGGGCTGGTAATCCTAGATCTCTCTGTGTCACTCCTCCACGAGTCTATTCCTGAGCCTTTCCAGATTCTCCACCAAGGCTAGGAAGATGGAGCAGAGGGTGAGACGGAATGGGGTGAGATGCTGGTAAAGGGCAGAGTAGCTGCACAGCACCCCATGCGTGCACTGATGTGACTCCCTGGCTCCTGGCCACCTCCCCAAGGCCTGTGCTTGGGAAAAAGTTTACCTGATCACCACTGCCTTTGTCTATCAATTCACTCGGGGCTGGATTAATCCCTGCTCAGTTTCTCCCTCCTCTCCCAGCCCCATCCCCAGTCTGGCTGCCCAGATGATGTAAGCAGTAACCAATCCTGCAGCCGGAGCAGTCAGCTGGCTGGCTCACTTCTGTGTCCATTAAGGGAAGGCAGACACTTTAGAAAGAACTGGAAAATATTACCAGCCACCCATTCCACTCAGCTCTCCCTCCCTTGCCCCATTCTCCACATCCCAGCCACATACACCCTAACCCCCAGACACAAGAGATGGGAAGCACTGAAACCAAAGAAAGAAGAAACTGGAACTATAGCCCTGCAGGCCTCAGGGGCTGAGCCACGAGACTCCTCTGGGCATGGAAACCAGTCCCGGAAGGGACAAACTGGAGGCATGAGGAAAGCCTCGCCAGCCACCCTCCCCCTCGTCTCTGGCACGTACTGCTCTGGGGACCTTGCTATTTGGTGACAATGAATGGGGCATTGAGGGGTCAGAGGGTCTGCATCCCTGGTGGTGAGGGTGCCACACAGGAGACCCCCATCACTTAACTGAATTGCCAAACTTGCTTTCCAGGGACATGGTGGGGACTCAAGGTTGACAACTTGCACAGACTCGGGCAGGCAGAAGCTTCTCTGTTTGCTGACTTCAGGGTTTTCTAAACCCTTTCAAGACCCTCACTGTTTCTCCCAACGTGGAACAGGGCTGAGGAGAAAGTTACTATTAGAGAGTCCCTCCCGCCCTGGAATCCTGCACTCTTACGCAGTCCCCCTCCTCCCACCAGATGGGCCCCACAAATGCTGCCAGGTCTTGACCAAGCCCCTTTAGCTTCCTGGACCCAGCTGCCTTATCTGCAAAGCGCAGGTGACAAGGCATCCCTACCTCACAGAGCCTTTGGGCAGAAGAAATAAGAGAATGTCAGTAAAAACTGGTTGCACAAAAGCTTGTGAAAACCAAGTGCTGGATGAAACTCTGTACTCTCCACTCAATTTTGCTGTGAACCTAAAACTACTCCTCAAAAATTCACTTTATTATTTTTTTTTCAAGCGTCGGACAAAGGCGTGTGGAGTGGATGATGGGTGGCTGGGACTCCCTTATTTAATGCTTAATGATGAGGAAGGGCAAAGTTGATGGCAGTGTTTCTATGCCATAAAGTCTGTGAAAAGGAGGGTTCTTCTTCCATCAGGGTGAGGGGATGCCTTGACTCTGGAAAAGCTTTGGACCGTCTCAGGCTGGAGATAAATTTTAAACCAGGGATGAGAGGAAGAAAAATGGCTCCCATCCATCCACATGCATTTCTGCCCAGCCCAGGCTCAAGCCCTGAGCAAGGGAAGGTACTGAAGGGGTAGCTCTTCTTCGGTCTGCCCGGCACACCTCCTCCCTACTTCTAAGAAATGCATCCCCCTTCCTTGGGGGGTGTCTTCCTCCCACCCCGTGATAGTTCTATTTGGCGAGGGGCTATCAATGACCAAAACCTGCTCCCCAGTCACACGCCGGGCACATCATCCAAGGAAGGCCAATGCCGCCCAAAGCCTTTTTGAATTAGACCTCATGGAAAAGGCCATTCCCTGGGGTAAAGATGGCAGGTGTGAGGCTTGGCACCTGGGCAGCCCCTGAGGTAAGGGACAGTGAGGCTTGTCCTCTTCTCTTTCTCCCATTTCCCGTTGCACACAGCCTCCCCTCGCTTTGGTTACAGGCACCCACAAATCCCCCTTCGAGCCTGCACTGGGTATGGAAATTCTGCCATTTGTGACTATGCTCCCTGCCATAGACTACGTACAATACAACACGCTTGTAGGTTGTGTGCTACAATGCCGTCCCCTTGTTCAAAAACAGTATCACTTCCTGGGGAAAAGGGACGTCAGAAACGAAGCAATTGGAAAGCCATGCAAGATAGCACGAGACTGAGTAGTTTTGAATTCACTTCCTCTTACACGTATTTCTTTCCTTCTTTCTCTCCTTTGTTTTTTCTTTCCTTCTCTGTCCCTCTTTCTTTCTTTCTTTGGCAAGCATTTCCCCCCCGCCCATCGACGGAAAAGGTAAAGATGAGTAGAACGCACACATGAAAGGCTCCTAATCAAACAGTGAGGAAACCATAATTAACATAACTTGCACAATTACAGGATTTAGATCCGGTAGACATATATACCAGGACCAGAGAAGCATAGAGGAGGGCTAGCTCCTTCTGAACATCGAAAGTCTGGGAGGGTAACCTGGAGACAGGGTTATTATAGGAGAGCTTTGAAGGATTTTGTGAGAGCAGAGACTGGGAATGTACATGAAGGATGCAGATGGGACAAAGGACACGGGAATCCCAGGAGACCTCAGGGATGGCCAAGAAGAACAGGAACCATAGCAGAAGTGGGCCTTGTGGAGCCTGGAAGAGTGAGGTAGTTTAGGGTCCTCGACACATTCTCTGTGCTTTAGCATCTAATAGGGAAAAGCAGAGTGCTAATATAAAGTGGTTAAAACTCCATACCAGGGATCAGCAAACTACAGCCTATGGCCAAACCTGGCCCACCAACTGTTTTTATCAATGAAGTTTTATTGGAACACAGCCACCATCATTCATTTACATATTACCTATGACTGCTTTTGCACAACAGCAGAGTCAGTTGCAGCAGAGAGCTGATGGGACACAAGCCAAGACTACTAACTATCTAGCTCTTTCCAGAAAAAGTTTGCACACCTTTGCCCTAAACTGCTTCTTCTGAACTTTCACTCCAGACTCCCCAGTACCAGATTTTACAGGACTTTGTAACAGTTTAATACCTTTTTTAAAAAATGGCACTTGGGAAGTACGGAGTTCTCCTGGGCCCTCGTCAGATAGGACTACATAGACAATGTGGTCTCTAAACTGGCTCAAGCCATAGCAATATTTATATACAGAACTAAAGCATAGAAAGAAAAATAAGTCTTCCCTTGGAATCTTCTTTCCTCAAAATTGGTAAGGAAATTTTCCTTAAAATAGGAAAATTCTTTAGAATCCATACTTTTTATAAAGCACTCAGGTCTGTTACAGAACATTTTTCAGAACCTTGCGAGATGGTGGTGTCACCTGCCACCCCTGAGTCCTGCCAGGATTCTGTGCCAGCCCTTATCCAGAGTTGTGAAGCTGATCCTGTTTCTAAAGATCTCCCCCAAAGAGCATTCCACAAGCTTCCTCCTCTTGCCCCTTCTGTTTCGGTGTTTAAGGCAGGCCTCCCCCTTGCCCACCCCCACCCACTTCCTGAGCACCTGTTGCTACAACAAAGAGAAACTCAAGGTGGAAGTCTCTGGGCTCCTCCAGGTGATAAACGGAGGTCATTCAGAGGAGATAATGCCATTTGTTGGTTCAGCCCTTTTCAATCATCAGGGAAAGCCCCCGGTGGGGAGAAGCATTCAGAGAGCTACATGGGTATTAAAAGGTGATTATATTTAATTGGAAGACCTGTCACCAGGCAAACCCTCCACCAGCTGACGTGGGGCAACCTCAGCGGCTCAGGTGCAGCAGACAGGAGGGTTTGTGCAGCTCTGGACCAGACAGCTGCAGGTCTCCCGAGGGGCAGGCCTTCCCCCTCCTCGGTCCCTCAGGTCTGGAGGGAGAGGCTGTGGGCCGCCCTGCCGGGTGCCTCCCCTGAGTGGCTTTGTCAACCTTGCCCAAGCCTGGAGCAATTCCGGCTGGTGCTCTCGGACTCTGGGGAGGCAGGTCTATATGAGCGACCCAAAGACCCAAAGAGTTGAGGACAGCCAACACAGCAGATTTGAATGTCTAAAGACCAGGCTTTCACTGAGAGTTTTTATTTGCTTTGCTTTGTTTTTCTACAGCAGGGGCCAGCAAACTTTTTATGTACAGGACCAGATAGTAAATACTCTGGGCTCTGCACGCTGCAGTCTCTGCGGAAGCTGCTCATGTCGGCGGCTGTCCTGGGAAAGCAGACATGTCAGAAATGAATAGGCGGGGCCCTATTCTGATAAAGCTTTCTTTATGGACATGGAAGTTCAAGTTCCATAAAATGTTCACTGCTCTTCTTCTTTGGATTTTTTTTTCCCCCAACCATTTAAGACTATGACAGTCATTCTCAGCTCATGGGCTGAACAAACACAGAGGATAGGGCATGTGGGCCATAGTGGGTAGACCTCTGTTTTGAAGGGTCCTGCTTGAGAGAGAAAGAATCACAGAGGGATATTATCTGATTTGGCTCTATGAAGAGTCCGAAATGTATTAACTACCATTAATAACTTGCATATACACAGCACTTTAATGTTAACAAAATGCATTTGTGATCTTATTCAATACCCACTACAAGCTTGTCAGTTAGGTGTTATTATGTCAATGTCTAGATGGGGAATTTGAGGGTCAGACCTGACTTGGCCAAGAGCACACAGTAAGTGGAAGGGCCCAAGTTCAAACACAGTATTCCACCTCCAAAGCCTGAGACTTTCCCACTACATCTCGGGGGGAGCTTAGATCATGAGTGCAACTCAGCGAGTATGTATTAAGACTTCAGAGACAACAGGTAGGAGTGAGCACCTGGACAAAGCACAGTGGCAGGAGATGCAGAACCTTCTGGTTGCTTCTTGTTTGTCTTAAGGCCTTGGACACACAGGAAAATGACAGGAGAAGGGCTTACCCTACCCAAGGGTAGAGACTGAGCCAAGTTCTGCTATAGGGTGTGATCACTCGGCCCCATCTCCATGGTTGTTGCTTGGATCCATAGCTTCCAGGAGGTCAACTGGTTTCCCTGGAGATTCAGAGATCAGTGCAAGGCCTTTCTGCGATGCTGGACCCAGGAGCATTTCCACAGTGGAGTGGGATCCCATCTGCAGGCAATGATATCAGGCACCCCTGAGAAAATGTGCTATCCCCAAGCATTCTTCCAGCTGTGAGCACAGCCTGACAGCTCTCTTCAGCTTCTTGCTGTTTCTGAGGTAAGTCACTGGACATAGGGTGCAAAGCGTGGGTTCTTGTCTCCGCGATAGGGTCACACATAGTGTTACACTGTCATTTAACCTTTGGCCAGTCCTGTCGGAGCTCCACACGTCAGGTTTCTGTCAGATGGGGTGGTAATGGAACGTAGTCAGAATTCAGTGGAATGATGGAATCTACAGAGCATTTGATTGGGGCCCTGAATGCAGCAGGATCCCAAGAGGTGTCAGTTCCTTCTTGCCCTGCCTCCCAAGTTTCGATTTGTCTGTCTCCTTGTCTGTGCTGTTCTGTCCGGCCTAGGATGTCTTCCTCCCACCTCCATCTCCCTGGGAACCCTTCACTAAAGCCCCACCCATCCATACATGCAACTTGAGGGTAGCCACTCCCTCATTGTGCAATGTTATGGATTGAAGGATCCCCACAACAGAGAGATGCTGAAGTCCTCAACCCCAGTGCTCAGAATGTGACCGTATTTGAAAATAGGGTCTTTGCAGAGATAATCAAGTCAAAATGAGATCACTCGATTTGGCTGTGAACCAGTATGACTGGTGTCCTCATAAAGAGGGGCAATTTGGACATGGAAACAAACACACATAGAGGAAAGATGACCTGGAGACAGGGAGAGGAGCCGGCTATGTGACCGGAGTGATGCATCTGTAAGCCAAGGAACGCCAGGGATCGCGGGCAAACACCAAAAGCTAGAAGAGGCAAGGAAAGCTTCTCCTCTGGAGGCCTCAGAGAGCATGACCCTGCCAACACCTTGATTTCAGCCTTCTAGACTCCAGAACTGCAAGACAAAAAATTTCTGTTGTTTAAGCCACCCAGTTTTGGGTACTTCCTTAATAGCAGCCCTAAGAGACTAATTCAAGCAATCTCTGCATGGCATTTGACACTTTCCCTATTGTGCTGACTGAACTTTTATCTATATGCCGGTCTCCTCTGCTGGGCCACCAGCTTATCTCTGTATCCCAGGGTCTCATCTCTGTTGGAAGGCGATCGATAATTGCTCCTTGAACTGAATTGAGGTTCCTTTGCCCCGCATGCTGGATCTGTACATGTGTGACTGCCCCGTTGATCCAGTGACGTTACAGCCGCAGGGGGCCTCAGATGTGCTATTTTTTTCTGCTTCTGTATCCTGTGAATTAAAGCCTCAAATAGGAAAGGCCCCACAGTCAGCCCATCAGGTCTGCCCCCTCCTGAGTCTGTGACTATTTGCTCCCAGCTCCTTCTCCTCTCAAGCTGGGCAGGCGGCTGTCTAGCCATGTGGAGCCTCCGACCTCCCCTCCCCAACTGACCTCAGCATCAGCAATCCCTTTTCTCCTTAGGTCAGCCAAGAAAAAGTTGGAATGAGCAAAAGTAACTTTTGTCAAGAGAAAAAAGAAGCGGGGCGGGGGGGAGCAACATACTGAAGCATAGAAGCAGTCAGGTCACATGGCCCAGAACCTGTTATCACATCGTGTAAGACCACACTCAGTTCCCAGTTCCCAGGCTCACCTGTGACCCAGGTAGGACATTAAACCAGGCTGCTCATCCTTCCAGCTCAGAAGTCTGGTCCCTCTCTTCTGCCAAGGTTGGTGGGATCCTGGGACCCTTCCAGAACATGCCTTCTTGTTCTCTATCTGGGGGTCTCCCCCTAGCCATCTACTCTGATGTCAGACCTCCTTATGGGGCACTCTGCTGTTGCCCGGGACCCTCCAGGTCCGCTTTGAGTCTTGGTCTGCTCTCTGCTGTGCCGAGTATGGAGGGCATCCCCACATAGATTGGGCTGCAGACGGCCCCTGCCTTTCACCTCTCAGCTGCCTGTCACACCAGTTCTGGGGAGCCTTCCCTCCATTGTTCCTTGCCCACCAGATCTTCAGGAGCTTCCTGTCACACATTCAGCAAGGTATATCGAGATTGGCTCTACCTTCAAAAGGTCCATCTTCTTCCTAAGTAAAGGAGTGACCCCATTTATTTATTCAACAAATATTGCTTGAGTACTATTATGGGTTGAATCGTGTCCCCCAAAAAGATGTTGAAGTCCTAACCCCCAGTATTTGTGAATGTAACCTTCTTTGGAAATCAGTCTTAGCAGATGAGCAAGTTAAAATGAGGTCACTGGGGTGGGCCCTAATCGAATATGACTGGTGTCCTTATAAAAAGGAGAAATTTGGACACAGACACGTACAGAAGAAAGGCAATGTGAAGACATGGGGAGAATAACCTCCACAAGCCAAAGAATGCCTGAGGCTACCAGAAGCTGGGAGAGAAACCTGGAACACATTCTCCCTCCCAGCCTCAGAAGGAACCAACCCTGCCAGCACCTTGATTTCAGAGTTCTGCCTCCAAAGCCATGAGACGATACATTTCTGTTGTATAAGCCACCCAGTTTGGGGTCCTTTGGTATGGCAGCCCCAGGAAACTAACACAGGTATTGGACAAGAAACCAAGCACCTTCACTCTAGGAGCAAAACTCCCCACCTTCATGGAGCTCACATTCTGGAAGGGGACAACAGACGATAAACAAATACATAAGCAAAGTACATAGAATGTTGGGTGACAGTAAGTGTGATGGAGAAAAATCAAGCTCTGAAAGGGGTCAGGGAGTGTGGGGTCTTGGAGAGAACTGAAGTTTAAAACCGAATGGTCAGGAAGGCACCCCAAAGAGGAAACAGTGGTACAAAGACCTGAAATAGGTGAAGGAGAGCCCCAAAGACACATCCAGAGACGTTGTGGTCCAAGTAAAGGAAACAGTACAAGTACTGCGCGCCTTCTGTATGCCACAGTCTCTGGGTGGGGGGGCAGGCAGGACTGGGCTGATGACAGGGAAAGCTGTCATGCAGGAGAGTCATTGGCCTTTGCCTCACAGCCTGAGCCTCACATATAGACTCTGACATCATCTTGCAGGGAGATTATGCACACAACCTCCAAGATTGGAAGAATTGAAAGATTCTTCACTAAGAGTAATTTTTTAAAAGATTTTATTTATTTATTTTAGGGAGAGAAAGAGAGAGAGCCTGAGCAAGGGGAGGAGCAGAGAGAGAGGGAGAGGGAGAGAGAGAATCTCAAGCAGACTCCAAGCTGAGCGTAGAGCCCAACTCAGGGCTCCTCTCATGACCCTGAGATCATGACCCGAGCTGAAATCAAGAGTTGGATGCTTAACCAACTCAGCCACCCAGAAGCCCCACTAAAAGTAATTTTTCGATGGGTCTGTAATTATCCTGTGAAGAGCATGGGCATGTTTATTTTTGGGCAAATGTGGGGAAAGCGTTAACTCCTTCCACTTGCCAATTGAAGTATATGATGATTTTTAGAACCTCGTTTTGTCATTTGTTCTAGTTTCAATTGATGTCGGGGTCCTCAGAAATGGAAAAGGCCCTCTCAACCTCTCAGAGACCCTGATTCACCAGGTGCCATGCAAGTTTCTGGTAATCCAAGAAAAATAAGACATAACCCCTGCCAGAAATTGGAGCTAGCCAGGAGAGAGTAGTATGCAAACAAACTATTTCAAAATAACATAAATGCTCTGATTGGGATATGAGATTTGGAGGGTTTTTAAACATTCAAAAAAATTTTTTTCTTTGTTATCAGGGCATCTTGAGAAAAAATTTTACATAGACTAGTTGTTTCCAGTGTTTTATATTAGTTGCTTGGTCAGGTGTGGATTTAAAGCACTAATCAATCTCTACTGGGTTCACTCCTCTCTAATCAGGTCTTCCCTAACCATGGCCATTTGGGGTCATCATCCTAAAAATAAGTAGGAATCTTTCGACAAAGGGACACCCAAAGTCTAATGTCCTAGCTCCTTCTCTATCACTTTCCAGCTCCTTTGTCAGGCTCTTTCGTGGCAACTGGTCTCCCCAGTCTTGTCTACCCTCTCCTTGACCTTCCTGCATCTGGCTTTCTCTCTAAGGCTTGGTTCCTCCTTCTACTGACAAAGTCTTTAGGCCACTCATCATCTGCCTCTGCTTCCTCCCCACCCTCTCTACTCCGACATACCCTTCTCGCCTCCCTCTGTCTCCATCCCCTTACGAAAATTCTACACCAAGTGGGCTTCTGTTCGCTGCTAGCTCTTCTTGCCCTGGTTTCTGTCTATTGCATCACAGGCCACCTCCTCCTCTTGAAATGCTTTCCTCCTTTGACTTTCCAGATGACTCCCAGATATTCTCCCTGTCTCCTTCCTTGCCTCTCTGCCTCCTCTTTTTCCTCAGACATCAGCATTCCTCAGAGTGCAGACCCTCCTTAATCTACAACTCTCTCTCTCTGTTGATAATTGAAGTCATTCCCATGGTTTCAACCCCCAGCTTTTTTTCTGTTGCTCTAAAATCTATAGCTCTATCCCCTTACCTAGTGAGACAAACCAACCATCTACTCATATTTCTGTGACTTCATATCACTACTGCCTCAAATTCAACACCTCTCCACCTAAACCCAGTTTCTTACTCTCCAAATGGTCCTCACTTCATGATTCATGGTGGCACTGTCCCTCCTCCTCACCATGGCCTGAAACTTCATAGAACCACTTGAGTCTTCACCTCACCTACATTCCCCTTATTCGGTTGGCTGATTCTTTCCCCAAAATTTCTCTCTCAATAGAATAAATAGCTATTTATTCCCATTGCCACTGTCCTCTCTCATCAGGACTATACAAATAGTCATCACATATACCTTCTCCCACCCGCCAGGGGGTCTTCTCACAGAGAACCCTCTTCCTTCCCACTCTGCTTACTCTGCTCTGATCACCCTTCACCTCTCAGCTCTCATATCACCTCCTCAGGGGAAACTATCCTGCTGTCTCGGACTCTGTAAAATTCATGCCCTGTTATAGGAACTCATAGCCCCATGTTCCCCTCTAGGGCTTACCATAGTTGAAATTTTACATTTTTTTTGTGTGATGGTTTGATTCATGTTTGTCTCCTCCACCAGACTGTCAGTTCTAGGAAGCTAGAATCATGTCTGGTTTTGCTCATCACTCTATCGCCAGCCTCTAGCATCATACCTAAGATATAACAGATACTCAATAAATACTTATTTTGAATAAATGGCTTTTCCAAAGTCACTCTCCACAGCAGATTATATTTTGCAAAAATGACCCCAACAAGATTTCTGGCCCCCTATGCTGCTCCTGCATCAAAAGGTAAACTCGAATCCCCCTCCCCCTTGTACTTGGGCAAGACTTTGTGATTACCTCAATGAACAGAATCCATGAGAGACGCTGCATGACTTTTGAAGCTATGTTAGAAAAGGCATGGCAAGCTCCTGGCTTTCCCGGGATGCTAATCCTTGGAACCCAGCCTCCATGTTACAAGGAAGCCCAGCCTATGTGGCGACGCCATGACTATGTGTTCTGGCAGACAGACACAGCTAAGGACTTAGCTGACAGCCAGCATTGACTGCAGACACATGAGTAAACAAACCTTCAGATGATTCCAGACCTGCCATCAAGTCACCACCAATTTTCAGCTTTCCAGCTGAGGCCCCAGACATTAGGGAACAGAGACCAACTGTTCCTACTATGCCAAGTCCAAATCCCTGACACATTGACTCTGTGAGCAGAACAAATGGTTGTTTTATCCACTGTGTTTAAGGATAATTTATTACATTGCAATAGGTAACCTGACCTGACACTGCTTCTAGGACACAGTGTCTTGCCCTTGGCTTGACATTCAAGGCCCTCCACAATCTGGTTCCAACCTCTTTGCCTCCATTTATCACCCTCTAGAGGAAACCTCTGCTCCTGCCAGATTGGTTTGCTCACTGTTTCACCAACATCCTTTATTCTTTCTTCAGAGCCTTTGACTCCACTGTTAACCATAACTGGAATGGCCCCACCATGTAACCCTCAAGGCTCAGCTGTGTGCACCTCCTCCCCAAAGCCTCCAACTTTGGAATTTGAAGATTTGTATTTATGTATTTATTTGAGAGAGAGAGAGAGAGAGAGCAGCGGGGACTGGGGGGAGGGGGAGGGACAAGCAGACTCCGAGCTGAGCTTGGAGCCTGACGTAGGGCTCGATCTCACGATCCCGAGGTCATGACCTGAGCCAAAATCAAGAGGCAGCTGCTCAACCGACTGAGTCACCCAGGCAGCCCCCCCTTTTTTTTAAGATTTTTACTTATTTTAGAGAGAAAGGGAGAGAGAGAGAGAGCTCTCCTTGGAATTTAGAGCTTATATTATCTAGCACTGTCATTTTATAAGTGGAGTATCAAGATCCATGGCCTTAATGATTTTTTCTTATGATTTGTGCATCTACTTACATGGAAAATTTACAAAGAATTGAGATTTAAATCCATTTAGTTTATCTGTAACCAACAGCCTTCCCTGAAAACTATGAGATTTTAAACCTCATTAAGTAGGTACTATTATTATCCCCATTTTGCAAATGAGGGAACTGAGATTTAGAAAGATTGAGTAAATGGCCTATAGTTATTAATATTTGGTGCAACCGGAATTCAAGCCAGGATCCTCTCAGCCAGATCTGAGTCACTGCTTCGCCCAGTAATTAGGCATAGATTGTCTCGTATTATGTTTTTAGATTTTGTGTTTTCCTTTTAAAAATCAATTCTTCATTGCAAAAAGTAATGCAGGCACATGATAATAAAAAATATCAAATAGCACAAAAAAGGTATGCAATATGAGAGCAGATCTCTCCCCAGATCTGGGCTCCATTCCCTTCCCAAGATATAACCACTGTTCATGGTTCTTTTGTATATTTGCAAAAATATTATGTGCACACAGGAGCCTTTCTTTATCGTACAAAGGGAGCATACTATTCAGAACATGTTTTTTCTTTACAATGTTTCTTAATAAGCATTCCAAGTCAACATATATAGAGTTCTTCATTCTCTTTCTTGGCTTCATCACATTCCACGTCAAGATGGTACCATGGCTTACTCAACAAGTGCTCTGTTGATGATCTTGCAGTAGCCAGAAGCTATTGAAAAGGGGGATATTGGATGGAGAACTACAGTAAAATGAGAAGGGACAGAGGAGACAAGTCATACAGAAGGAGGAAATGCCTGGTTCCCAGGTATACACAGAGAGAAAGAAAGCCTGGCTGGGGGAACAGAGGCAAACACAGAGGAGGCTCTGAATACACTGTGTACAGTTGGGTCCAAGAAGAAGTGGGGAGGGGGGGAAGAGTCACCACTGTAGGATCGATGGGGTGAGAACTTGCCTTCTTTCCTGACGATTTCATCATCACTCCTATACCCTCCCTTTTCTGCCAACCCCATCATTAAAAAAAAAAAAAAAATGCCCCACCCGAAAGAAAACAAACATGTTACTATTTATTCATGCAGGAAGGCCCGCTGGACACAATAGACAGCCCCACCAGCCCTAATTAAATGAAATGGGGCAGGTGTAATTCAAACCACCTCAGGAAAATATAATCTGCCACCAAAAAAAATTCCCACCATTCAGAGCACAGGGAAATCAGACCAGCCTCCCTGCCCAGTTCCCAAGCAGAAAGGCTCAGGACAGCAAGACAAGAGAAGGTAGATTTCTCACCAGCACACCCCTCCCTCCCCTCTTAGCTCCGTGAACCACCCCCCCACCCGGACCCCTCCCCTCTGAGCTTGTTAACTGACACATCAGAGCTGCTCCCTTTGTGGGCTGGATTGTTCAGCTAATTCACCCATGGAAAATGGTTCGGTTCAGATTCCAGGCTGAGGCAACCAAACACCCACTGTAAATCCAAGCTTAGGGATTGTATCTCTTTCGCTGCTTCCAGACACACCAACCACATTCATCCTCTGCTCCCCACAGCCTCCTTCTCATCCTAGAGGGGATCTCAGGGATACTCCACGTTGGACCTTCTACTTAACAGCAGATCCAAAGCCAAGAGATGGGGAGGGGTGCTGAAGAACCTTTCTACTGGCCTGCTCTTAATTCAGACATAAGTTCTCTGAGAGTCAGAAGTGAGCTTGACCTAGGGATGCTCCCCTGGGTACCAGTGAGGAACACTGCAGGTGACCAAAATCTGACTGCATTCCCCAGATCGCTCACCAACTGCAGATGGGTTCTGGAATTAGACCTGTTCCGGTTCAAAACCCGATTGTATGACTCTCTACGCAAGTTTGGGGAAATTGCTTAATCCCTTCCTGCCTTCACCTCCTAATCTATAAAATGGAAGAATAATCCCCCATAGGATTGTTGAAAAATTAAACAGGAAACCCATGTAAAGTTCTTAGCACATGGCAGGGGCTCCATACATGTGAATTTGTTCCCTTTCCCCAGAGAAACAATCTTTACACCCCCATTTTGGCCTCACTCCTGTCTTCCCTTCCAAGATCCAGTGTAGAAGCAGATGACCTCATGTGGAGGGTGACCGATGGATACCAGGCAGGTTCCCCAGCAGTCCCAGACTCTCCCCAGCACCCCTGGACCAGCTTTCTGAAACACACCACTCAGGAGTCATTCTTCTAGGCCCGGGGGGCTTTAGGGATCTGTGAGTTGCAGTGGTTGCCAGTCCTAGTGCCTGTCATTTAGAGAAGGGGACAATTGTGGAGATGACCTGAAAATGCAGCTCTGCCTTGCTGTGGGGTTTTCAGCGCTCCAGGAACCCCAGGAGCACGGCGTGACTCTGATTCTATCCTTGCGCTGCCAGACAAGGGCCAAGGCCTACCCTCCAGTGGCTAGGAACGACTCTTCCCCAACCCATGCTCCCAACCCTCTCCACTCCTGTCCAAACGAAGCCAGTCCCATTCCCTTGACCTTGCCACCAGCTCTAGTTTCAAGCCGGATCATCACCTGTGGCTCTCCTCTGAGCCCTCTCCAGGTTCCCCACGTCCCTCTCAGCTGCCCATCAGTCAACACTGGCTTGAGCTCCAGCTCTGTTCAGATGACTATACTCAGAGCCGGACGAGGGACTGGAGCCAGAGTCTAGCCAAGGTGGGCAGACTGTCCTGGGGAGATGACCTCACAGGCCCTTCCTCCGTGGAGTATTTTTAGGCACGGCTTCTCTCCCCCTCCCACTCAGCCTCCCTGGACTTCCAGGGCAAAATCCAGAATTCCCCGCATCTCTGAAGCTGCTGCAACTTGCCATTGTTTTCAAAAGCTTACAGGGTGGGAATTCTAACAGCCCCCCCCCCCAAAACACCCAATGCCTGGCCTCGTTCTTTTCCATTTCTACCCTGCTTCTTTTCAGAAAGTAAGGACTGACTCTTGTTCTCAAATATCAGGGAACTCTAGCCCTCTCCCCCAGCGCAGACAGTCCCACCTCCGTGGCCTCTTTATAAGGCTGTGATGTGGTTTCTTTTGTTGCTCACCTAGTTCTAAGTCGCATTGCCTACAGTCCTGTGAGCAGGAGTGAGCCAGATTCCGTTGGAGAATTCCAAGTGCACAGCATCTAGAAATCTCAGACTCCATGAAGCAGCAGCGGGTGGGGACAAGCACTTGCGTATGGGTCCCAGGGGAGCGGGGTCCCGGTTTACCTCCACGTTCCCTTTGCCTGCCCTTTTGGAGAAGCTCTGTGACTGCTCAGGTTCCTCAGCTGTACTGCCTGAGAGTATTCTCTCCTCTTTTCTTTCCTTTCCTTTCATTTTTGTTTTACCCTGCATGAACTTGGCCAGGCATTCACGAGTGTACCTACAACAGTCCAAACACCACTCAGGGCCTTGCAACAGAAGAGCTCCTGATGCTGTCAGAGCCAGTGACCCATCCTTTGCTCCCCTTCGTGCTGTCTCATCACTTCCAAGCACCCAAACTAAATCGGGCTCCAGGAAAACCATCTCCAGAACATGCACTGGCGTGGCTGCCAACCGCTCAGTGGATGCTAAATAATGAGAAAAGCTTGGGCGCCCGGGTGGCTCAGTTGGTTAAGCGACTGCCTTCGGCTCAGGTCATGATCCTGGAGTCCCGGGATCGAGTCCCACATCGGGCTCCCTGCTCAGCAGGGAGTCTGCTTCTCCCTCTGGCCCTCTTCCCTCTCGTGCTCTCTGTCTCTCATTCTCTCTCTCTCAAATAAATAAATAAAATCTTTAAAAAAAATAACGAGAAAAGCTTGATGACTGGGGAGAGGAGACTCAAGAGGTTAGAAGTACTGTCTCATCCCCACCTCACCCAACTTCAGGGAAGCAAGGGGGCCAGGAGAGAGCTTCTCCATATGCACCAAATGGAAAGCAGAGCTGGGCAAACAGCTGGCTCTCGATAAGTGCTTGTTGATTTTTCCTGGACGATCAATGGTACGAAAGTCCAAGATGGGCTGAGGTTGGGGGAGGCAGAGCTTCGCCTGGGCCCCGTGTAGTCATGTAGGATTTGAATTCATGCCAAATTCGGGGCAGCTCCAGCTGACTTCAGGGCTCCGCACGGAGCACAACTCCATAGTCTCAGATGACAGGTTTGTGTGTTTTGTCTGTCTTCTCCTTGCCCAGAATAGCCTCTCCACACATCCACACATCTCCAAATCAATGGCACCCCTCTGGGAGCAGTCCCCAGTTTCCAGATCCAGAAGGCTCTCTTCCCACCTCTGAGCGCCCTCGCCCAGCACTTTGCTCAGAGCTCTTGGAAGATACTTATCTCCTCCCCCTGCAGAAGCACCAGCAGGGGCAGCCCTTTCCGACAGCCTCTGGTGGCATGTGCCAAGCCCGAGGTGCCCTGGCAGGGAGCCGGGGCAGGCGACTGCAGGACAGTAGCTTCCAGGGGAGATGGTCCAGAGGACTGATTTGTGCAGCACGCATGAGGCACTCTTCAAGTGTTCTAAAATCTATGTGCGAGAAATTAGAGGGAGGACCGGAGACAGTTCTCAAAACACAGCAGCAGAGCAGAGAAGTAATGTCTGGGGACTTGCTATGACCTGATTTTTCCTCAACCAGGTGTGACCCTGGAAGGTGGGATTACAGGTAACTGTTGGAGTTCCCTCCAGGAGGGAGTACTGCTCCTCAAACCCAGCGTGATCAGCCACGGATCCTGTCGGAAGTTCCTCAGCTGTAAGGACAGAGCTCAGCCCAAAAGCAGGAGTTCCTCGTCTGAGGATGTAGAAAATATTAAAATCAAGACAGCAACAGAGCCAAATATACACAGCCAAGGCCCGGATACCACAGTGGCCATGCTGGTGAACTTGGGAGCCACACCCTGCCCCCAGCTCTGCTGCTCCCCTCCCCTGCTGTGATCTCTCTATGCCTCAGGTGGCTCATCCATAGAGTGGGGGGAGTTTTCTTGCATAAAGAATGAGTTCATACATGGAAAGTGCTACGTATTCGCTATGCTGCTGTTGTCATTGCCGTTACTCAGATTTGTGGCCAAAACCGAAGAGGCCACAAGCAGAACTGGAACTTCAGCATGGAAAGCTAAGAAAGTAGTGCCAGGAAGGAGTGAGGAAGAAGAGCAGCTTAAGAGATGCCAAGATATATTGTTAAGAGAAAAGGAGCAAGATGAAACAGTAAGTATTTTATGATACTACTTGAGAAAAATAAATAAAACACAAGGATGTAAACTCATAATTTGTATGCAAAGAATATCTGTAGAAGTATATCTTAAATTATTTCCGTGGATCAGACCAACCCCCTCTTAACCCCCACACGTCAGATCACCTTTAGAGAAAAAGGCAGGATCAGGCCAGCTGGTCACCTGGAGAATAGAGGAAGCGGCACCAGGAGGTGGACAAGGACAAGGCAGTGACCTTCAGTTCCCTCAGGCCTCGACCTTAGTTCATTTCATCATTGCAGCAGGTGCCGGGGATACAAGAAGTTGCAACCGTGAAGCATCTTACGTGGGGAGCTATTTCATGTGGCCGACTAAGTGTTCAATCCCCTCAGTTGCAGAGTGCACAGCACCTCTCAATGGGTCCAGCAAAGTCTGTGTGAAATCCAGTGTAGAAAGACATCAGAGTTTCTTTAAATGCACAGCAAAGGGAACCATTTAACTGTGTTTATTTAAAAGCCATGGTGTAAACGCTAGAGCCAGCCACTGCCTGATAAGCTACCAACACTGGGGGAGGTCCTGGGAGATACAGGCTAGCAGGTGGGAGCATCTCTGGCTCTCTTCACCGAATATACCCTTTTGACTTGTTCATTTTCTTTCTTGCTCTCTTTAATTATATATATTTGGATTTATCCTATTTAATTTGACCAATGCACAGTGACTGAATTAACGCACGTAACAGATAAAGAGGTAAGTTGACCCAGAACCATCACCACCACCCCCAAAAAAACAGCCATATAAAAAAAGGGGGTACTTATACTTGTGATTCACCTGAGATTCTACCGCTGGAGGTCAGCTGGGACCCGTGATAACCAGAGCAGGAGACACCATTGCCACATGGCCTTCCTGTCGCTCACTAGACTATGTCAAATGAGAGGCTACCAACCACTTGAACTGTCAGAAGTTGAGGAAATTGGCCAGAGTATTCTCAAAGCCCTTAATTTTCCTCCTGAAGGCCTCGAGGAGAATCAAGGGGGAAGCATAGATTGGAAGGACCAAAGATGTGTTTGCTGAGCACAAGCAGTGTGTTAGGGCAGGACCATGGGATCAGGGCAGAAACGCAGAGGAATAAAAACCAAGCTCACCAGCTTCCAGGAGTCTACCATCTAATGGAAGGGACGAGAAACAGGCAAGTACTAACACCACACTCGAATGCGTTGTGGAAGAAATGTTAAGTTTCTTAAGAGGGAGGAGGAAGCGACTGTATCTCTTGAAAGGAGAGCTCAGGGACTGACATTTTGTTCAGCCCAGCTTGGCTCCTTCAGAGCACCCACTTCCAGGACACAGGCACTGCAAACCCATTTCTGGACTGAGCTAGGGAACCCCGACCCTGAACCTCCACCCTCAGCTCTCCTCGTCACAGATTCTCCACAGATTCCATCCACGACATCTCCAGCCCCATGTGCGCCCTGCCCTCTGCCTTTGATGCACGTCCTGGCCTGGGCTCCGGCAGACCACCATTCAGCTGTCCATCCTGCAAGAGCTCCTCAGAGCCCCTACTGCCCCACGGGGCTTGCCCTACCCTGGGGAGCCCCCGTCCTGATTCTCATCCCCCACCAGGATGGCACACACACACGTTCAGACTGGTCCTCCAAATTGAATAGTTTACTAACCGGAGAAGAGGCTTGGCATTCCAGGGAAGAGGAAGGTATGTAGAGAAGGACCAAGGCATCAGACAGCAGGAGCACTTGGAGTTGGGCCCCCACCCCCGTAGTTGGCATGTAAAGTGGATGGCAGGGCCTGCAAGGAGACACGGCTAGGGGCAAGGGCTCTCTTCAAAGGGAAAATATGACAGCCTCGTTCAGTAAATGTGCTCCAAGAAGCTACCCATTTTCCTGCTTCTCATCTCTTCTCACTCCAATTCTGCCTGCACATCTCCACCGAATGAAGCTTTGGAATTGCCTAGAATACCGCTTTCACCAAATTACTCAAGGAACTTCAGTGTCTCCCTGCTCGTGGAGCCAAGTGCCCTACCTTGGATTCCAGGGCCTTTAGATTGGTTCCATCTCCTCTGCTCATTGTCTTCCCACACCAGCTCCCCGACACATGCTCGCCTCTGGCCAGAGAGACCAGCTCACTGCCTGCCCCTGGGCCTTGGTTGACACTGTCCCCCAAAGCCTGGAAAGACCTCCAGCTGCTTCTCTGAAATCAATCCAGCTCTTCCTCATGACCCAGCCCAAAGTCCACCTCCTCTGGGAAGCTGTGCCTAACTATGCCAATGCTTTTCTCTCACCAACATGGCAGGGAGATAAATACTCAACTTTTTTTAACAGCATCATCGAAATTTAATTCACAGACCATACAATTCATCCACTTAAAATGTACAATTCAGTGGTTCTTAGTATATTCACAGGGTCACTAATTAGAGTACAACCAACATCACAATCAATTTTAAAATGTTTTCATCACCTGCAAAGAAACCCCAAACTCTTTAGCAGTTGCCTCCCCCGCCCCTCCCTTCCTTCCCAGACCTCCAGCCCTAGGCGATCTTTTTCTGTTCTTTCTGCGTCTATAGATTTGCCCGTTCTGGGCCTTTCATATAAATGGAATCATACACCGTGTGGTCTTTTGTGTCTGGCTGCTTTCCCTCGGCATAATGTCGGCGAGGTTCTGCCATGTTGTAGCATGAGGCGGCGCTTCGTGCCCTCCTCTGGCCAAATACTATCCCATGGTAAGGATAGACCACATTTGGTTTATCCATTCATCCCTTAATAGACACTTGGGTTGTTTCCACTCTTTGGCTATTACAAATAATGCTGCTATCAACACTCATGTAGAAGTCTTAGCGTGGACATGTTTTCAATTCTCCTGGGTATATACTAGGATTGGAATTGCTGAGTATTTTTTTCTTCACTCTATATGTAATTGCCTTCACTATAGCCTGAAGTACTTTTTTATTTTATCATTTTTTTCCATCATAAGTATACTACTTTTTAATCCCCATCCCCTATTTCTCCCATGCCCCCTCCCTACCTTCCCGCTGGTAACCAACAGTTTGTTCTCCATAGTTAAGCGTCTGTTTCTTGGTTTGCCTCTCTCTCTTTTTTTTCCTCTGCTTGTTTGTCTTGTTTCTTAAATTCCATATATGAGTGAGATCATATGGTATTTGTCTTTCTTTGACTCATTTTGCTTAGCATTATACTCTGTAGATCCATCCATGTCGTTGCAAAGGGCAATATTTCATTCTTTTTTATGGCTGAATAATATTCTAGTGTGTATGTGTGTGTGTGTGTGTACGTGCGCGTGTGCACACATGCACACGCATGCACCACCTCTTTTTTTTTAAGATTTTATTTATTTATTTGACAGAGAGAGAGGCAGCGAGAGAGGGAACACAAGCAGGGGGAGTGGGAGAGGGAGAAGAAGGCTTCCCGTGGAGCAGGGAGCCCGATGCAGGGCCCGATCCCAGGACCCTGGGATCATGACCTGAGCCGAAGGCAGACGCTTAACGACTGAGCCACCCAGGCGCCCCTGTACCACCTCTTCCTTATCCATTCATCTATTGATGAACACTTGGACTGCTTCCATAATTTGGTTGTTGTAAATAATGCTGCTATAAACACAGGGGTGCGTGTATCCCTTTGAATTAGTGTTTTTGTATTTTGGGGGCAAATACCCAGTAGTGTGATTACTGAATCATAGGTTAGTTTTATTTTTAAATTTTTGAGGAATCTCCGTACTATTTTCCATAGTGGCTTCACAAGTTCACATTCCCACCAACAGTGCACGAGGGTTCCTTTTCTTCCATATCCTCACCAACACCTCTTGTTTCTTGTGTTGCTGATTTTAACCAGGTAGTGAGATGATATCTCATTGTGGTTTTGATTTGCATTTCCCTGATGATCAATGTTGAGCATTTTTTCAGGTGTCTACTGATCAGCTGTATGTCTTCTTTGGAAAAATGTCTGTTCATGTCTTCTACCCATTGTTTAATTGGATTATTTGTATTTTGGGTGTTGAGTTGTATCAGTTCCTTATATATTTTGGATACTAATCCTTTATCGGATATGTCGGTTGCAAATATCGTCTCCCATTCCCTAGTTTGCCTTTTAGTTTTTTTTTTATTGTTTCCTCTGCTGTGCAGAAACTTTTAATTTTTATGTAGTCCCAATAGTTTATTTTTGCTTTTTTTTCCATTGCCTCGGGAGGCATGTAGAAAAATGTTTCTATGGGTGATGCCAGAGAAATTACTGCCTGTGTTCTTCAAGGATTTTTTATGGTTTCAGGTCTCACATTTAGGTCTTTAATCCATTTTGAGTTTGTTTTTGTATATGGTGAAAGAAAGTGGTCCAGTTTCATTCTTTTGCATGTAGCTGTCCAAGTTTCCCAAAACCATTTGTTGAAGAGACTGTCTTTTTCCCATTGTATATTCATTCCTCCTTTGTTGAAGATTAATTGACCACATAATTGTGGGTTTATTTCTGGGTTTTCTATTCTATTCCATTGATCTATGTGTCTATTTTTATGCCAGTACCATACTCTTTTTAATAACTACCACTTTGTACTGTAACTTGGAATTGGGAATTTTGATGCCTCCAGTTTTGTTTTTCTTTCTCAAGGTTTCTTTCGCTAGTCAAGGTCTTTGTAGTTCCGTACAAATTTTAAGATTGTTTGTTCTAGTTCTGTGAAAAACGCTGTTGATAGGGTGCCTGGGTGGCTCAGTTGGTTGAGTGACTGCCTTCGGCTCAGGTCATGGTCCTGGAGTCCCAGGATCGAGTCCCACATCAGGCTCCCTGCTCATCAGGGAATCTGATTCTCCCTCTGACCCTCTTCCCTCTCGTGCTCTCTGTCTCTCATTCTCTCTTCCTCAAATAAATAAATAAAATCCTTTAAAAAAAAGCTGTTGATATTTTGATAGAGATTGCATTAAATCTGTAGATTGCTTTGGATGATATGGGCATTTTAACAATATTTATTCTTCCAACCCATGAGTATGGAATGTCTTCCCATTTCTTTTCATTGTCTTGAATTCCTTTCATCAGTATTTTATCATTTTCAGAATATGGGTCTTTCACCTCTTTGGTTAAGTTTATTCCTAGAATTTCTGGGTCTTACGGTAACTCTACATTTAACTTTTTGAGGATCCATCAGACTATTTTCCACACAGGCTGCACCAGTCCACACTCCCACCAACAGTGATGAAGGGGTCCAATTTCTCCATATCCTCACCAATACCTCTTATTATTACTTGACATTTTGATTTCAACCATCCTCAGGAGAGTGAAGGGTATCTCATTGCTGGTTTTGACTTGCATTTCCCTGATGGCTAATGATAATGAGAACATTTCCATGTGCTTATTGGCCATTTATATATCTTCTTTGGTGAAACATGTATTCAGGTCCTTTGCCCATTTTTTAATTGGGCTGTCTTTTTATTACTAGGTTGTAAGAGTTCTTTAGATAGTTTAGATATAAGACACTTGTGATTTGTAAAATATTTCCTCTCATTCTGTGGATTGTCTCTTCACCTTCTTGATGGTATCCTTGGGAGCACAAGAGTGTTTGGAGTAGCTTACCTTGTAGTCCCAACCAAGCTCCTGATAACAGGGTTCATGAGCTTTGTTCTGCATGTTAAAAGGCAGAATAGAAACTGACCTTAAAAGAAAGCCAACACGCTAAATGAAATGGTAGCGATATTTTGTGTTTGGGCAGGTATGCTATATTGATGGTAGAAAAGAATGGGGGTCTTGGATTAAAACAGACCTGGGTTCAAATCCCGACTGTGCTACTTTCTACCAGTTGTATGCCTTTGAGCAAGTTATTTAACTTCTCTAAGACTTAGTGTCAAATGAATAAATAATAAAATGGGCATAATGGGTGAAAAGGTAACATAATCCTATTTACCTTGAGGGGTTTTGGTGAGGATGCAGGAGATCAAGCATGTAGTGCAGGACAGGATCTAGCACTTAACAACAGAATAATGGCAGGGGTTTTTACGGAAATTAAATAAACTCCATGTGGTAAATATCCATTATGCATTAATTGGCAGCAAAGTCTTTGATTTTAAAGATTTGGAATATAGAACATAACCCTTAAGGATCTAATTGCAAATATTCCACAACATGGAGTTCACGCAACAATGGAAGAAATCATGGGATCCTCAGTAGTGAAAAAAGACCTTTCCTTTAACCCAACCTCTTCATTTTTCAGAGCAGAGGAGAGCATGGCTTGTCCAAACTCACCAGAGGACTTGATCCTACCCCTCATCCAGCCCCCTGCTAAGGTAAGGGTTAGATCTCACACACCTTCAGGGTGTGAGAATATTCCCCTGAATGGATTATGAATCTGGTCAAATGGGGAGATTCCCAAGGTTTTGTGTTGTTTTGGTTTGGTTTGGGGTTTTGAATCTGATTTGATGTCAAGCAAAACAACCAGGTAAAAGATTGTGGGTCTGCTCCAGACCCACCTCTTTCCCTTGCTCGCCGTCAGGGAAAGTCAAAAGGCATTTATTAATAAGCACATGTGCCTGACACCATTCTGGGTTCTGTGCCAGGGGGGATGAGAGACTGTCCGACCTCTGGGAGTGGACAAGCTCAGGCAGAGGCTTGCTGAGCTACTTCCAGGCAGCCCAAGTGGGGGGGAAGTGTTTGCGGGGGAGACCAAGGAGGGGCCAGGAGCCCAGTACAGGGTGGAGACTGAGAATGTGGACAGGACCTGATGAGACGGGGGAGCTACAGTCTTGTAGGCTGTGTGGGGGTAGGGGGCGGTTAGCAAATTCATGAACTAGAGTCCTATTTACACTTCTCCTGTAATGCTAACTATTGGTTCCTTTAAGAGTTGCTTTGCACTTAACCAAAACATATTCCACATTTGAGTTCAGGTTGACTCAATTCAATTTCTCCCTGACACACCAGGGAGAAATCGATCAAATCCTAAAACTGCTTCATTTAGTCATAGGCACTAATGATGACCCAATAAGGCTGAACCTTTTGAAAGCAATTAGCTTTCAATGTGATTGCTTAAACAAAAGAACCCCTCCCTAGATTTACAAATTATGCTCTGCTATAAACTGCAGGGTCCCTGATCACTGGGGTTATATATGCAGGTCCAAGGTGAATTCCCGGAAAGAGAACTTGCGGAGTCCAAATAGGAACGTCATTCTTTTTAAGGTGACCTGGAGGCTCTCCTGTAGGAGGTGTGGTTTGCCAGGAGCCAATGACAAGTCCCACGTCCAGCCTTATTTGTGAATATAATCATGGAACTAAGAACTCAGAAAGTGTAGGCATTCTTCTGGGAAGAGAAAAGTGACTTTTTGGTGTCCAGTAATGAGACTGGGGAAAGCCTGAGAATTCTCTGTTTTCCCCACCCTTGGTCATTTTTCCATCTGCACATTTTCTAGATCAATACTTAGAATCTCTAACATATGGCATTTATTTTCTCTTCTCCGTTCGGGGTGGCGGGAGGGGCATTCATAACTCTTCCCCAACCTTCTCATCCCCACCTCTCCAGCATCTGGGCCCCGAGTTTTCCTAGGTGAGAGTTCTGGAGCTCAGAAAGCAGAAAGTGAACAAAATGAAACCCCTAACCCAGACCCCGTGAGCCCAGATGATGTCTGCTCTGCCTGCTGCCCCCCACCACCACAGTCCCAGCTCCTTCTCTCCCCAGAGATGAGCCCCAGCCTGCTCCGGTCAGGGGCCTGGGGGAGCTAAAACAAACAATCCTTTGGAAATTCAGTGAAAGGAAACGGCTGAGTCAGGCCTTCTGTTTAAATAGTCCCCACCTGTTCTCTCAGCCCAGCCTCCCCCTCCCCCACCCCCACCCTGGGCTCCCCCCACTCCCCTTTCTTTTTTCTTTCCTTTTCCCCTTTGTTGCTCATTTTCAAAAGGGCAGAGTTGAAAGCTCTCGCCTTGAGTAAAGCCAACCCGGGGAGGGGGTGGGGGGTGGCCAGGAGCCGCCTCATGCTGCTGACCCAGCTCTCTCTCCCGGAGTGACCCTGCACGCCCACAGCCTGCATGTGGCTGTGCCTGGTCCACTGGGTGGGGGGGAATGTGGCAGCATCAGACGCCCTCTGCCCAGGGGATTTGTGAAGCCTGGAAGGAGAGGGAGAGAGGGGACAAAGGCAGACAGACAGACAGACAGGTGGCCCCTTACCAGGGATGTGCCCTCTTGGTGGCTGGAATGTTCAGTGGCCCCATACACTTGACGCTGTGTGTAAAAATAACTTCTTGGCATTGGAGGAAATGAATTTGTTGCCCATATTCAAAACTAAGGAACAGGAAGTTTTCCGAAGTGGCACAAGTTGAGTTAGAGATACGCCCTGAACCCACTAACTGCCCTCCGTGGCACATGCAACATCTTTTAGAACTCCCCTATGCCGCCTTGGAAGGTAGCAACCTCTCCAATCGGTTGCTGGCTCTGCCAAAAGCCTTTTTTTTTAATTAACGTTTCTTACAACTGCGTGTGAATCTACCATTTTGAGAAAATTGCGGGCAGATTCACACACAGTTGTAAGAAATAATACAGAGAGCTCTCCTCTACCTTTTACTCAATTCCACCAGGGTAACATTGTACAAAACTATAGTACGAAATCAGAACTAGGATACTGACATAGGTAGAGTCAAGATACAGCACACTTCCACCACCACAGGGCTCCCTCATACCGCCCTCCTCCCCCCCCAACCCCTCCAGAACCCCTGGCAACCACCAATCTGCTCTCTACTTCCAAAATGTGATTTCAAGAATATTTTGTAATTGGAATCCTACAGTATGCAAACTTTTGAAATTGCCTTTTTTCTTCTCCATAATTCTCTAGGGATTTGTCCATAGTTGCGTGTGTCCACTGTCCATTCCTTTTTGTTGCTAAGCCATATTCCATCATGTGAATGTACCACAACCTGTATAACCATTCACCTGTTGAAGGACATCTGGGTTGTTTCCAGTTGTTGCCTGTTACAAGTAAAGTTACCAGAAACATTTATTTGTGTGTAACGATAAGCCTTCATCTTTCTAGGGTCAAGGCCCTGGAGTCAACTGCCAGGTCCTATGATAATTGCATGTTTAGTTGTATGATAATTGCATGTTTAGTCTTGCAATTCTAAAACTCTTCTCTAAAACTATTCCTTGCACATGCTTCTGGGAGTATTCTGGCCTGGGAAGGGAGCAGAAAAGCTGGAAGTAGAAGGAAGGGGTCTTTGAGACCTCAATTCATGGAGCGGAGTCACTGCCAAAACGTACACACCCTGTGCCTGCCCTGGGTTCTGCAGGTGGTCCAGGAGCAAAACCCAGGATGGCAGGCAGAACAAGGGTCCCCCCAACTGCCCTGGCCCCCATCCCAGAACCTATGAATATATCAAGTTACATGGCAAAGAGGAATGAACCCTGCAGATGGAATTAGGGTCACTAATCAGCTGACCTTGAGACGGAAGAGTATCCAGGATGATACAGGTGGGCCCCATGAGACCACAAGGTCCTTAAAGTCCAAGAGGAAGGCAAAAAAAAAAAAGAGTCAGAACAATAGGATTCAGGGTTGCTGGTTTTGAAGATGGGAGAAGGTGACCCTGAGTCAAGGAACGCAGGTCGCTTCCGGAAGCTGGAAAAAGTCAAGAAACAGGTTCTCCTCAACAGCCTCCAGGAAGGAGGGCAGACCTGGCTTTTTGCAGGTCCGTAGTTCCTGTGTCAGATCTCTGCCTACAGAGCTGTAAAATAATACATACATGTTGTTTGAAGCCACCAAGTGTGGGGTAGCTTGTTACAGCAGCAAAGAGGGAACTAATGTACAGACTGACCTCTACGCACATAGAGTACAGCTGCTTGTCCTAGGAAGGGCCGAAAAGAACGGGGGACTTTCTCATGCTTGCTTCGAAACCCCCACTTTTTCTCTGTGTATCTGCACACTTTCTGAGGGGCCATAGGCTTGGGCCTCTCCCTTCTCACACCAGGCCTGTTGCTCGCGGCACCTTTCCAGTGGACCCCCTCCCCAGCCTCTCTGGGTTTTGTCCTGTCCCTCCCCGTGCAGCACCTTCAGCGTCAAGGACTCAGAGAGCCCCCATCCAGCAGACTCAAACCTCAGCCCAGCTTTTGCCCACGAAAAAGACTTCAGGATGTTTTGCTCTTTGGAACTCCTCTGTCCACTGGGATTTAGCACTTAATTAATAGAAGCGCACGGGGGCCTGCCTCTCTTACAGTGCAAGATCAGGCAACTGGTGTTTCGTTAACACATTAATGAACCCGGCTTCTTTCCCTCTGATACTAACCCTAGAAAGTGATGAGCCCAGGGTTGTGCATGAGGGCGATCCAGAGCAATGACGTCAAAACAACGTCATTTATGAGGAAGCGTAAGTGAGGTGACAATTCCCCAAATGAGCAGTTCTCAAGCAAGGAGTGAATCAGAATCAGCCAGTGAATTTTCTCAGCCTGTACACGCATTCCACCCTCCCCCACCTGCAAGCACACACAACAGACACATGCCCTACTCCATGAGAATGATCATGGTTCTGTGAGGATCAGAGTCCTGAGAGCTTCATCTGTGAGGTGAGGGCATGGATACACAACCTTACAAATATGCAAATACATGCCTATGAACCACCCCCAAACACTTGCACCCACGCACACACACGCACACACACACACTTTTAATTTGATCCACTATTTTACCATCTAGTTAGGCACTGGCTGGCATGAAGCCAAGACTAAGAAGCTGGTCCAAGCTGGAAGATTCCTCTAATTAGTGGTCTCCCCTAACTAGGTCCTCTCTCGCCTGAGTGTGGCATTCCTCACCCTAGCCTGTTTTCTCATCTTATACATGGGGTTGGGCAATTGGAGCAAGAAAGGAAGAATGGATGAATTGTCACCACCCCGGAGATTTCCAGAGATACAACCAAAGAAAATATCCTATTGACAATGAGGCTTCTGAAACACCAAGAATACCTCACTCATTTATTTTACAAATATTTGTTCTGCAGAAACATAAGAGCTGTCCCCCTGGGTTCAACCAAAGTCACACATAGCCAAGTGCCACAAGTTCTCCGAGGATACTCTGGAGATGGCCATTAACAACTCCAAGGGCACAAGCTGGGGCAGTGGTGCTCAACCAATCCCCCTCGACCTTCCCAAGTGAGCCACCAAATCTGAATAAATGTGATATTTATTTTTGATGCACTTGAGCAACCCTACTTGTAGGGTGGCAATGCATGTGGTTCTTTGAACTCACTATATCATGTAACTCAGTTTAAAGCAGATAAAGCTTGCTGTGGGGAAGAGGACTCTCTGAGTGTGCTTGGGCTGCTAACAAAATACCACAGACAGGGTGGCTCAAACAACAGACATTTATTTTCTCACGGTTCTGGAGCCTGGGAAGTCCAAGTGTTCCAGCATGGTTGAGTTCAGGTGAGAACCCTCTTCCTGGCTTGCAGACAGCTTACCTTCTCATTATGTGTTCACGTGGCCTTTTCCTGATACCTGCATGTGGAGCGTGAGCCAGCTCTGACCTCTCTTCCTCTTCTGAAAAGGACACGAATCCCATCATGAGGGCCTCACCATCATGACCTCATTCAAACCTAATAACCTCCCAGAGGCCCCACCTCCAAATACCATCCCACTGGGAGTTAGGAATTAAACATGAATTTGGGGAGGACACACACATTCAGCCCATGACAGGCACAGAGTTGAATTCCAGAGAAGGAGCACATATTCAGTGGGACATGTAAGAACCCACTGGAGAGAATGTTAGAGGGTGGGTCCAGGTAATAAAGAGTTCTACTCCTAAGCACCACAGCAGTGCAAGGAACACAAACAATGTGGGAGGCAAGTGGATGCTTTCATAGATATGGAAAGACATGATGCTGTTGTCATTGGCTGCATTGTCATAATTGCTGGCTCATTAAGTGCTATCTTCAGATCCTTAATCAGATCAAGTGTGTTCCCAATAGTATGTCACACATGGGAAAAGGCTGGAAGCCACCAGATTAGGGACATACTCCCAAATCCATTAACTTCATTTCTGATGTTCTGATGTTCTGTGGCCCACCTCTACCACCTTTGGAAGGAGATTATTAAATCTCTATAGAAGGTACTAATGGCTCTGTAAAGTCCGTGTCCTTTTAAATTCTTTTCTAAAATTACCCATTTTGGGGCACCTGTGTGGCTCAGTTGCTTAAGCATCCGACTCTTGATTTCTGCTCAGGTCATGACCTCAGGCTCCTGAGATCAAGCTCCAAGTTGGGCTCTGCACTCAGTGGGGTGTCTGCTTGAGATTCTCTCACTCCCTCTGCCCCTCCCCACCTCTCTCTCTCTCTCTCTCTCTCTCAAATAAATAAATAAATCTTCAAAAAATAATAATAAAATAAAATAACCCATTTCACGTTTCTGAAGATGTTCTCTTCTTTACACAGGGAAGGTGTTGAAAGTCATATCCATTTTTATCCTATCCCAACTCCAGATGGCCTCATAAATATGTACCAGGTAACTCCTCAGCCACCATATTTTCAGCATGAGGAAAAATAAAAGCAGTCAGAGTGTCTACCATGAGCTGGATCACGGGCTGAGCCTCTATTAGTTGTATGTGAGACCAGCAAGTAGAATGTGTTGGCATCACAGTTGGTGTGAGGAGGGGCAAGGCAGCGCATCCTGGTTTCAACATCCTTCCTGACAAACCTCAACATCATGTTGGCTTTCTTTCTGCCACAGCTAATGTTCCTGTCTTAAGGAAACAGTCTGCAAAGACTCTTGGTTTCTGCTTTTAGGGCTGTGAAATTCCAATAAAAGTTAAAGAAGTCCTGCCTAATCTTAAAAAGTCATGCTGAAGAATTTCCCACCTCTCAAATGTGAATTTCACATATTTTTTGGATTATAAAAATGAGGCAAACTCACTGGATTAATGTGGAAAACAGAGAAAAAGCACAAAGAAAACAAAACTCATATTTTGTATGTGTATTGGTATGTAATTATTTGACCATAATCAGGATCATACTGTATCTAACCTGCTTTTTTGATATATTAGTAAGATGTGAACATTTTCTCCTGTCATTTATGTAGATCCTCACAAACATGATTTTTCATGGTAGACAGCATGCTATCATGCGGGTGTATCATGATTCGTGAAATCTATCTTTTATTGTTGGCTATTTAGTCCATTTCTAATTTTCCACTACTTAAAACTTTTCAAAAGAATTGCATATTGAATTCTAATCCATGATTCATCGCAGAGGAAAAGGTTACCAAATGTAAAGTGAGCCTGAAGCATGCTAATTTCATGATTGTTGACAAGTAGCTAATTAATACCCATTTAAGCTGCTAACCGTCCTAGCAGCAAGGATAGAAATCAAAGGGACCTAGAGAACCTCAAATGAAAGCCTGAAAATGGTGTTGCTTCGATGGGTTTGGAGAAGTACATCAACCAACTAAATGATAAGTCATTGAACCTCAAATGCATGCATTGTAAGCTGCACCATTTAATTTAGGTCCCAAGATGAAAGAAAAGAGATTATCAAATGTACATAATCAGATGATGCCTCCCTTACGCACAGCACTCAGGTGGTTCGGAAGACTACAGGCCCAAGGAAGAAAGTCTTGCTAAGAGACTCAGGGTTGGAAGGCATCAGTGAGTGGCCCAGTGTAAGGCATGTCACCCAAAACCAAGGCCTGGGGTCATAACATGGAGAATAGCCTATGATTTTGATGGAAACCAAGCCGACCTCCCTGGGGAAACAGACTGGCTTCGAAAATCGTCATCATTTTATTAGACTGCCTGTCATCTCGAAATGGTAAAATATGCCTTTAGACTCACCTTGGTCCTTGTCACCCATGCACACCCCCCATTCACCAGGCTGTTTCATTCCTCTGTGCCTTTCTGGAACACCCATAATCATTCAGAAAATGCAACTCACCCCTCCCCATCTTCCTGGGGACAGCCCCCTGACCTCCCCGGGGAGGAGATGGCGTCTCCAGTCGGGAAGGAGTAGACCAGTCCCTCCTCAGACCCAGCCCTGGCTTTGCACACAAGCTCCTGTGTGTCAACTACCACCTTCTGGGACCCAAACAAGTGGGTGAAGACAGACAGAGCTCTGAAAGAGGGAGCTTCATGTAGTGCTGCGACTCTGGGAGCCAGAGTCTTGCCTGATGGTCAAGCCAGCTTCTCACAGTCTGGAAACAATAATCTGAACCTGCAACACCAATATTAGCTTTTTGAGAATGCTGAAAGGATTTGATGAGAGCAGTAGAGCCCAAACTGTGCAATGACTTCTGCATACATTTTGCTAAAAAGTCCACCTTCTCCTAGCCAGCCCAGCGAGGAGGCTGCCGGGCTGCTCTCCCATGGCCCACCAGTTTCCCCTCCTCCTCGGTGGGAAAAGGCCTCAGCTGCAGGGAACAGGCTGTTCAGGCCTGGCCCGGCCTCCGGGATGTGCTCACAGCCCCTCCCCACACCTGTGTGTCCCACAGCTTACTCCACACCTCCAGTTCTCACTGAAGCTCCAGCTGCTCAGAGTTTGTTTTTTAAAAACCCAATTTTGCTTAGTTACAAACTGTGGGAAGAGCTCCCAGAGAGAAGCAGCTTTCTCTTTAATCCAGGCATTAATATCTCAGACTCCCAGTGTCCAGGCTGGGAGGATCATTTCAAATTCCTTTTGGTGGGAAAGGGAAGCTCCTTCTAGGAGACTTTGGTAAAAATGCATAGTGCTTCATGGCTCAGGACCCAGAGCAATTTGGGAGCTTTACTGTTTAATCATTTTATGCCCCCTCCCTCTGGACACCATATCATCCTAATCACAGTGTTTTAATCAAGAATTTCCTCACTGTCTGGGAGCTCCTGAAGGCTAGAACCATGTCTTGATTGCCTTTGAATGCACAGTGCCTGCACCTCTCAATGTATATTAGTTTATTTTTATCATTTATTTTTTTAAGTAAGTACTATGCCCAACACGGGGCTTGAACTCACAACCCTGAGATCCAAAGTCACATGCTCTACCAACTGAGCCAGCCAGGGGCCCCTCAGTTGGAATCAGTTGGGATGACTGAAAGAATAAAAGAACACTGAGTTTGATTCAAATCTCTCCAGGCTGGGGTCTTTGGAGGACAGCCCATCCTTGGCTGCCCTGCCACCACCCTTCCTCAGACAGCAACCTCCAACGTCATCTGGCATACACACCAAAGAGGCTTCTTTGTTGGGGCACTTGTACCTCTCACTGTCACCCCACAGTCTCATCAGAGAGCATTTCATGGACACAGCAATCTAGGGTTCTACCCTCTGAGGGTGGATGACTTCTGTCCAGGGATCCTACTAAGTGCTAACCACCAGGCTTCTCTGTCAGGATGGAAAGGCAGGTTATGCTGTGTAACAAACAACCCCCAAATCTCAAAGGCTTAAACAACACAGGTTTGTTTTATGCCATATGCACATTTCAGACCCGCCGCGATGCCCCGTCTCTCCTCACTCCAGGGTCAAGTCGGAGCCGACCCACACTGCCCTCATCTCAAACACTGGCCATCTCAGTGACAGAGGACAAAGGGGAAAGGTCATGGTGAATCTCAGTCCCACACCAGCTCTTCAAGCCTCTCACAGGAAGTGAGCCCCATCATTTCCACTCACCTTCCATCAGACAAAATGAGTCATTGGCCATGTCTGGGTTCAAGTGGGTAGGGACGGCAACCACCCCGTGCATATAAACAACCCTAATGACCACTACACCCTGTGTCTTTTATGGAGTTGGGACTCAATTATTGTTTGACAGGGATTACCAAAAAGTTGACTTGCCCCAAGGGTAAGGTAGAGGTTTCTTTTGTTTTACAGAAAGGAGGGAAAGCATGGGTATACACAATGAGAAGGCAAACGATCACTGAATCACTCTGTATAAGAAAAAAAACGGACACAGGGGAAAGGTCCAGGGGTCCTGAGTGGGCAGAGGAAGCTTGAACCCTTTTGGGAGCAGGGAAATAGAAACTAAATGGGAGAGTTTGTAAACAGAGAGGAAAAAATATGGTAACCCCCAGTGGGAGAGCAGATTAGAAGGTTCTGCTGCATGGAGAGTGACATACTGTCTTTGGCCTCTCCCCCACTTTAGGAGCAGGTCTGTGGGTTTGGGAAGTGACAACACGCTGAGGCTGACATCCAGACAAATACAAGGCAGGGCCAGAGGTAGCCAAGGAGGCCCAGTTACTGTCAACAGGCCAAAACCAAGTTTTCTTTCATTTTGCTTTCCTGATCTGGCTCCAACTGACCTATCCTTTATCCTCCACTATGACCTGGCATCTCTACAAGGTGTATATTACGTTTTACCCCATCACCCCATGTGGGCTGCGTGGTGCTTCCCCACCCCTACACCTTCTTACTCCCTTACCCACCTCCTAAGTCCCAGCTCCACTATCAAAACCCCCACCTCTCCACCTCTCAAAATCCTTCCCTCTCCTCAAGCTGCATCTCAGAGGCCACCAATTCCCTTGAATCAGTAAGATGTCCTCGTCTCTTTCCATGCCATGCCACCCCCTTCACAAAGCAATGACACGTACAAAAATTACTGGTGACATGCTATCTGCCCTAAAAGACTGTGAGACCCTCCAAGGCCAGGGAGGATTTCTACTTCACTTAATCTTTTAACCCAAGCTCCCAGTACAGAATTGAGTACGAAGTAACAACCATAGTGACACTAAATAGTAGTAACAGGGATGGATGACATTTACTAAGCCCGTGTGGGCTGGGCCCTGTGCTAAGGACTTAAGTACATCATCTTTTTATCTGTACCGTCACCCTAGTGAGTATTATTACGGGAGAAGAAATGGAGACCCAGAGAGAGTAAGCAACCAGCGCCAAATCCTGCAGCTCTGGTGTCAGAATGACCTCGTTTTGAACATCTTCCTCCTCACTTAACTCCAATGGTCAATTGCTCCTGCAAGGTTCTGAGCATGTACTACTTAGTGGTGGGGCTCAGTTTTCAACATGAGTCTTTCTGACGCCAAAGATAATGTTCTGAAACACAAGGCAAAGATAGTCAACATGTCCAATCTGTGGCAAAGATAGTCTACATGTCCAAACCACTGGCCTTCCCTCCACACTCTACATTCCAGCCTCCCGTATGCGGGCCTGAGCATATGTAGGAAGAGCCATGAACACCACCGCCTACACACCCAGAGCATAAACCTTGCCATGAGGTTCTCCATGCTCTCCCGTCCCTCAGACCTACCACCCTGTGGCTTTGAGGCTCCATCATGGACCTGGAGTTCTGATGAGAAGAGCCATCAGAGGAACAAGTGACATCATGCAGCCACGTCCCCTGATCCTGCCTTGACAACCCCAAACCTCCTCCCCGGGAGACGTGAGCAGGAAATGAGTTTTATTGTGCCAAGCTGTTGAGGTGTGCGTACTGACTGCCGAAGCAGTCAAGTCATCCTGACTAAAACAGTGCTCCATAGATGATTGATTTTAAAGCGATTGGAGCACCCCTGAGATCATAGAAACTATTTTATGTCAGCAGGGAGAGGGTCCCAGCAGTGCTTAGAGAAGACTTGACATCCATTCATCCATCCACCCTGCCCATCATCTTGTGGGCAAAGGGCTGACTAGTCCGAATGACTGAGTGGGACTAAAGATGGAGAGCAAGGAGGCCAGGGATCATGGGATGGAGTCCCTGGGAGCAAGGAGAGATACACCACGAAGAGTCCCCAGGGCAGGGCTCCTTCCTTCCACTGACAAGACCCCCTGGGGTGGCAGGAAGGGGCTACTCCTCCTGAGCACAGAGCGCTGGCCAGGTGCAAGGAAAAGCCTGCCTGGCCTGTGGGGCTGGCAGCCCGGGCAGCCCGCGGGCTTCATGTGAGATCTGGCCCTGTTCTTTGTCAAGCAGCCCTCCCGAAACATGAGCTGGCACGGTGTGTGGCAGCTGGTTTCCCACTGCCCACTTTCTCTTTCTCCCTTTCTTTCTCTGGACTTTCCTCTCCCTGCCACCATTCTCCTGCTCTTTGGTGGCTGCATTAAGGAGAGATTGACAGTCCCCTGGGGCAAAGAACACCCTAAACCTGTGAGCAGACTGTCCCTCTGCCCACCCACACACATTATGCCCCACTTATTTGCATGTCAATACCCAGAATGCCCTGCCGGTCCACGCCAGAGCCATTAGACAGCTGTTGCCAGCGCCTGGAGCCTGGAATTGGCAGAGCTAGGTGTCCCTCAGAGTGCAATGTGTTTGCTTTCATGCCAGCCGAAACTGGGAATGAGTCGCTTCACCTGCAGCCTCAGTCCCCCTGACAGGGTTCTGCTAGCGTGGCTCAAGTTGGCAGGAGGCACAAAGGAACCCAGATGCACTAAGAAATGATTTTGGAAGCCATTTGACCAGCTTTCAAGATCCCCACTCTGCTCAGCAAGTGCATCCACCAGCACGACCACCTCCCGTGCCAGTTCAGCCCAGCCCTCCGCCTGAGAGTGATGCCTCTCATCACCATCACAAGCTGTAAGAGAGCTGGCTCAAAACCCAGGCTTGAAGAGGCACCCCTGCTCCCCCGCCATCCTCCCACATCATTTCAGGGTACCACAGCTTCCTCTTTGGGTTCAGAGAGGACAAGCAGCTTGCCAAAAAAAACCCAGGCATGATTAACCCCCCAGCCTCGGTCCCAGGGTCTCAGAGTTCCCCCGACCCCTGCTTGAGCGGTATCAGCTCACCATTCCAGACAGCAGCTTGGGAAAAGCCAACTTCTCCAGGTCAGGAACCAGCGAGAGGCATACACTGGGTGGAAACACGCACCAAGAAAATATCTAGGAGAATAATCGTACGTGATGACAAAGAGCGTTCGTAGAAGGTGGGCAGGAAGGGCCGGGTGCGAAAAACAAGAGAAACAGCAAACAGAATATGACCTCCATGTTCTACCTTGTCCAAAAAGGGCTTCTTTTGTGCAAAGGATATTAGGCATACCTGCTCCTGCCCTACAGGAATGTAAAGCCCCATCCCTGACTCAGACAGATATTTAATAACTCAACGATGCATTCATTGAGGTAAGCCTAACATGCTTAATAAACCTAACGTGTCAGACAACGTGGTGGTAACGGGAAAGATGTGGCCCCTGTGGGTGGTGTGTTTGTACACCAGTGGGGCCAACAAGCCCCTTTCCTCCCTGCCACATGTGATGATGGCCTCCTGGGGGTCAGGGACAGGTGCCCCCAATTCACCCAGGCCCACTCCTCAAGGCCCAGGGGCACAGGGCACAGGGGAAAGCGTGCCCTCTGCAGCTGCGCTGCTCAGGTTCAAGAGGAGGCTGCGGCTTCCCATCTGGGGCATCTGGGGCGAGTCCGTCCTGTCCATGCCTCGGCTTCCACATTTGCAAAATGGAGCTCACAGAGCAGAGGTGAGGCCCGAACGGGTTCACATGCCGACCGCTCTTCACACAGTGTGTGTGACACAGACCAAGCCATCGATAAACATCCCCTATTGTTACCATGGCGGCTGGCCATACTTATTAGCAAAAGTAACTGCAAAGCTTCAAGAAGCAGCATCCAAGTGTCCCAGACCCCAGCAAGGCAAAACAGTTTGTATGGGAAACTGAACCGTGGATTTGGCCTCCTTGCATGGGGCTCTAACCAGGTAAGGAAGGACACCAATCTCCTGCACCACATTTAGGCCAAGGGATATATTGATCACTGGAATGGTGATTGGCTAGTAAGGTAGGAGAATTTCAGATGTAGGCGTACGTAGGGAACGTCGGCTCCTGCTCCCTGGCTCTCCGCTGCTGCATTGCTGTGGGGTGACGGTGGGTGACATGGGAAGGGTCACAGAGAGGCCGCTGAGCAGCTCTTGTGGCCCAGAACCAGGAAAGGCAGGGGTCCTCGCATGAGGTCACTGTAACTCTAGCTGCCTGAGAATGGTGGGCCATTGCTAACAGTTTCACAACTTTGACACCACTCTCTCTTTGGTGTCTTCCCACCTGCCCTCCCCAACCCCAACCCTCAGGGTGGGGTCAAAGACAGAGGCATTTGGAGGGCTGAGCCCCAAGTCCTAGGAAAACTCCTTTCTCTGTTCCCCAGGATTAGAAGATTAAGAGGAGAACAAAGGAGCAATTCACCAGTGGATTCTGCAATTCTCCCACGTCCGACTCAGCAGCCACTGAGTTCCCACCATCTCAAGTGGCTACGGAGAGGGTTGAAACCAGCTGGCTGGCTTTAAACAGTGTCTCTACAGATGCCTCTCCTAGAGATTCTTCAGTGCCTTCTGTGCTTGTAGCTTAGCGGAGACAAGAGTGTGAGTGTGAGTGTGTGTGTGCGCGCGTGCGCACATGCACATGCAAATTGCTTAGGGGAAAATCAGAAATAAGGGAAATAGGTACTGAACCAGAGAAACTTCCATAGGTCTTCTATTCTGAAAAATGCCTTAAATCCAGAAAAGAGACACTGACCAGGAAGGATGACTGATACAACTCAACCCCAATTCCAACAGATAGACACTCTGCCAAAGAGACACATTTTGAAACTTTGGGAAAATTGAGGGAGGAAAAAAACCCACATTTGCATCATGGATAGCATCTTGGTATATTTATTCCATTTTCTTTGCCTATGTATTTTTTAAAATATATAAAATATCATCCAATTCATACTTTCTCAGGGCCCCCGAGGTCTCCTTTTTCTTAACATTATACCAGGTATGTTTCTGTGCTGAGACACATTCTTCCCATCCAGCCTTCTTCGAGGATGGAGCCCAGCATGAGGATTGATTGTTCAAGATGATTCGTGACAGGGAAACAAAGAATGAAGGAGACCCATAGTTGCCATGTTGAAGCTCATGCAAGGCTATTTCCAATACAATATGGTCCAAATAAAATCAGAGGGAAGCGGTGAAAGCTGACACCGTAGAAGAACATCTGCTGACTGTGAAGATAATTGTTCTGGAAAGTGGATTAAAGTTCCCTGGATCGTTCCACTCAGGGTGAATTGTGGTCAGTCCTTCCTAGATGGACTCATTTGTAATGGGTCTTTCCATTCTCATTTCTTAGAACCACACCCTCCCACCTTAGAAGCATACACACCCTCTCTTCCTTGTTTGCACCACAGTGGACATGTTCCAAATGGGTGGCATGAAAGGAGCTCTAAAAATATTGCTTTTCCCATGGAACTGGGGATGTGTTGGCAAATGTAACTTTCAGCGAGGGTTAGCATATCCTGTTTCTGTCAGCATTCAGCTTCTACCTTCCAATTCTCTAGACAGAAATGCCAGAAAGTGCTTGATGCAATGTGTGAAGCAGGAGAAGTGTGTTGGCCAAACAAAGAAGAGGTGGTTCTTAGATGGAGTAGCTATTTCTTTGTTGAGAGGATAACAATTGGAGAGGTGAAAGCCCACGTGGAAAGAGCAGCAGGGCACCTTGTTAAGTGGGGCAGAGAAGCCTCCAGCCTTATCTCTCTACTCTACTCTCTTCTCTGGTCCATAGATCAGGGAGAGGGGTACAAAGATCAAGAGAGAAGACAACTTTTCGTCACTCTCCAGCCTCCAGGGAGACATCAGTTGCCACCAGCTGGATCCAAAAAGACAAAAGACCCCCACCTCTGGGGTATCCTCATGGAGGAGCCCACCAGTTGCTTTGGCACAGTCTTCCCAGGGTCCATAGAGTTCAGGGAAGAGTCAAGATGTGAGTGGACCAAAAAAGCAAAAACAATTGTCACAGTTTGGAAGAAAAGAGATTCTTCTCTCCAAGGTTAGTGGCCTAAAGGCCTGGGGTGGAAGAAGAATAGAGAAGAGTTTTTTCTGGTTAAGCAATTATCATGGGAGGTTTCAGACGTTGCCTGATAGCATTAATGATTGGTGCCCTCCCCCCACCTTCTTTGGAGAACCCATTCCCGGCTTGGCTTCAGCCTCCGTTGTCTGCGTTCTCAGGACCTCCCCCAGCTGCTCATGGGAAGTGTCTTCACGACTAAAGATGAGCAGATGGTGGGGATGGGGGGTAGAACAGGATGGAATCATTATAATAAGAGCTCAGCCAAAGTTGAAGGGAAAAATTGGTGTCACCTCCAACTCACAGAGCCGCTAGAGTCCTCATTTGGAGAGATGCTCTGGCAAGCCCTAAGTGGTCAGCAAGTGAGACACAGATGCTGTGAAAAGGAGTTGATGATTCTTTTGACTCATTTTTTAGAAATCATAAAGTATCAATAGCTGGAAAAAGGACCTCAAAATTCATCTCGAAGATTCCTCCTTTTGCAGATGAAGCATGCAAGCTCAGTCAGTCCAAAGTCATGGCAAGTTAGGGCCAGAGCCAGGGCTGTAGCCACGGTGTTTTGAATCCAACCCTAGGGCTTTCTGCATTGCTCCATATTCACGTTCTCACCGCCAGCATGTAAGCCCTCCCAGCCTCACCAGGACATTCCCCTCCCCACATAGCACCCAAATGCATCCCACTTTGGAGTGAGGGTTAGTTCCCGTCGGGGCTGCCCTGCCTGTGACTGTATAGTCTGATGCCATGCAACAGGTGGAGAAGCATGTGTGGGGCAGGACACCAAGCACAAAGGTCTCTAGGGAAAATCTAAGAAAGGGCAAATAGCTGAGAAATAGGGAAAGAGTAAAGATCTGAAAGCATTTGGCATGGGTAGGGTTAAGAACCTACAGTGATACTGGAGGAGAAGCTAAGAACTTCCGGCTCTGGGCAGAGCCACAGAATGCAAGGCTTTGGGCTCTCAACCTTCCTTTTCTCTGCTTCTGCCTCTCTCAGACAAGGCTCTTCTTCTTCATAAGCAAAATTTTCTTTGAGGAAAGAAGTTAACGAGCACATCCACATGGAAGCAGAACTGACTGAAAATTCTCTCCAGCACATTCCATAAGATGTCAGAGCTAGAAGAGACTAAGACATCATGATGCCAACCTAGCCTGAAAAAACGTTTTAAATCCAGAAGCTAAAGAGTAAGTATCCTCATTATCTGCACTGTGGGCCAAGAATGTAAATCTGAGCACTTTGCAACCTGCCTGGCGTATAGCAAGCCCTCAGAGAAGACTGTACCTCAGGAGCTACCCCCACAGTGCATCCCTTGTCAAGACCTCAGTATTTGCAGGATCCAACGTTATTTCTTACATATGTCCTTTCGAGATAATCTGCCAGAGGCTTCACCTGGAGTCACCCTCTGGTCACTCCAAGTTTTTGAGACCCTCCAAGAGGTCATTAGCGCTTCTCTACTAGAACACAGGATGAGTCAGGATGGGAAAATATTCCCCTTTCCTTTTCCTTAGCCACCACAAGACCACACACCAAACTGCAGGTACATGCAGTTTGAAGAATTAGAGAAAACTCAAAAGAGAACGATCCTTTAGGCTGGACAAGCCACAAGTGAACTGTGAACATGGACTCTCTTTCATTCGGCTCCCAAAGGAAGTCATCTAACATTTAGGCCTTCACAAGGAAGAGGTCACTCATGCAGGGCCGCCATATTACACAATGCACGAGAGCACCATTCACGTGAGAGTCTATGTAATGGCTCCCCTGGAGTTGTTCAGGGCCTTGCCTCACCCTGAACTTGACCCCCCTGCACTCAGATTATTCACATGGCCTCTTCAAGCACCTGCTTATAGGAGACCCAGCTGAGACCCACTCTGTGTCCTAAATGTTACTCTCCTTCAGGAAACTTCTCTCCTTTCCGTACAAGGAGGTCTCAGCTCCCTAAATCATTCTGTCTTTTACTGCCTCATGTAGAGCTCTAGATGTAGCCATTTGGTGAACGTTGGCATGCTGGCCATCACTCAGTCCCAAAGATACCAGTGGAACAATGGGCTCTGGTCCCATGAGCAAGAGTGAATATGGATCCTCCAGTCCTCCCACTGGGAGAGCTATCCCAAGATAAACATGATATGGTGGAGAGGAGAAAAAAGATACAATTTAAACCACAATGAGTAAATGCCCTGGCTCCACCCTCATGGTCAACGGGTGCCTAATACTATACAACAAGCATTTGGTTTCTTTGGAGCTCTCTCTTGTGGACAACCACCCCCCATGAAAAAGCTACAATGGGGTCTACTCACTTCTCCCTTGAATCGAAAGACTTTAATAAAAACCTACATGATTCCCCAGAGAACAGAGCCTCTCTCTGATGCACATATCTTCAAGATAGGTAATACTGTTGTGAAAATTCGTTCCGGGGTGGGGGGAGGGTAAAAAAAATCCCAGATAGGGCACCTGGGTGGCTCAGTCGTTAAGTGTCTGCCTTTGGCTCAGGTCGTGATCCCAGGGTGCTGGGATCGAGCCCTGTCTTGGGCTCCCTGCTCACCAGGAAGCCTGCTTCTCCCTCTCCCACTCCCCCTGCTTGTGTTCCCTCTCTCGCTGTGTCTCTCTCTGTCAAATAAATAAATAAAATCTTTAAAAAAAAATCTCAGATATTACAATGATTTGGGCCACCAAAAGGTCACAATACGAACAGATGTAGAGTATATAAAGGAGGAGGGGAAACGATAAAGAAATCATAATGCGTAAATGTGTAAAAAGACTCCTTAGGGGAGTGACAACCAAAAAAGTTGAGATATACCATTCTAATACAGGAGGGAGACAGGGATGGGGAAAGTTGCTAATTCTAACTGCTGCCATAGATATTACTATTACTAGTATTATTATTATCATTGTAATCATCATTGTAACTAAAAACATTTTGTACGCATACCCTAAACTAATCCTCCTAACAATCTCAAGGGGTAAGTACGGGGGCGCCTGGGCGGCTCAGTCAGTTAAGCATCCGACTCTTGATTTCAGCTCAGGTCATGATCTCAGGGCCGTGAGATCAAGTCCTGTGTCAGTCTCTGCACGCAGCCTGGAGTCTGTTTGAGATTCTCTCTCTCTCTCCCTCTCCTTCTTTCTAAAATAAATAAGTAAGTCTTTTTAAAAGGGGGGACGGTAAGTACTATTATACTCACTCAAGATGATGAAACTGAGCGCTCAGGGCCCCGTCCAAGACCACACAGCTAGTAACTGGCAAAGGCACGATTCCAGCCCTGTTCTGTCTCACTCTGAAGTCCATGGGCTCAACCATCTTAGAACGCTCACTGCATTGTCCGTCCAGTAGAAGGCAGGTTGGCAACAAAGAAGCCCATCTCTAAATTCTACCATCTACTCTACCATCCCAAGCCCACTTCTAAGGTGATGGAAGATAGTTAAGTTCTAAGAACAGAAACAGACAAGCCCTGAGAAAACTCGGGTTTAGGTTGAGGACAAAGAGGAAGGAAGATGGCCCCACTGTCCCCTGAGTCTGCCTCCTCCTCCCCTTCTGGGAGGCACCGAGCCGTTGGGACCAGGATTTTGGAACCTGGGACAGAGAGAGAAGTGAGAAGAGGGAGGGCTGTCGCTGCTGTGGCTCAGCTGCCAAGCCCCAGAGATGGGGTGACCTCTGTGCAAACAGAACTTCCCCAGGCGGTGCTTCTGCAAATATAAACATGGACTCACCACGTGACAGGTTCAACCAGTTCATGTAAACACTGAAGAGAGAAAAAAATTCAAGGGAAAAAATATGCTCCAAGGGACAGAGCAGGGTATGTAGCTTTGTGACTCAAACGGAGGAAGTTCAAGAGCTAAAGGGGCTCAGAGGCCACTGGGTCTGCCGTAGGTCCCAGGGGCTACTCCGTACCTGGGCACAGGGAGCCTCCATCCCCTCACGGTGTGGGAAATCCTTTGTCGAGGCAACGATCAGTGCATGGATGGCTTTTCTCCTATATCTGAGGTATATCAGGTTAGATTTCTGTGGAAAACGGAGAGGGTAATCCTGAAGCAGGAGGACCAGCTGTTAGAGATGAGAGGGCCTTCCCCACTGGCTAGTGCCTTCGTGGAAGGAAGGCGCCTCCAGAGGTCCGTCTAAGCTCGGAAACAGCAGACCAGCGTGAAAGCTGGAGGATGGATGGATGGACTGAACTCTGAATGGCACACCCTTCCTCTCTGCCCCTACGAGCCCCCACCCTGTTGCCTGTGCTGGCAAAAAGGATGCCTTCCCCCACAGCCCTGCATTATCTGTGAGAATGCTGGCCGAGTCTCTGTTGTTTTTGCAAATAAACCCATGCTGCCCTTGTGAAAAGAGGCTGCTCTCCGGAGCATTTGCAAATAGCATGCTGTCCTGCAGAAGAGTCTGGACAGCACTACATGTCCGTCTGTCCGAGGCACCGGTTACCCTAACATAAACCGGCCAAGGAGCAGGTTGGCAGCCAGCCCCGGTGGACAGTGGGAGACAGGATGCTCTGTGCTGCTGTGGTGGGTTCCCCCCCCCCAGCATTTCCAAGAGAAACCACATTGCTCTAGGACCCCCCCGCCAGCTGGGCAGTCAGAGGTCTCTGACTTTGAATGGCACCAAGAGGACCATGGGTACCACCCCAGGACCCACCACTATGTCGGGATTTTTCCAGGGAGGTATGGCCTCCTGGCGGCTCAGCAGGCACCCAAGGGGCTCACCTGGCCCTGCTGGGAACTGAAACTGCCCCAAAACCCAGTCCAGCATAGGGATGGGAGAGGGACAAAGAGGAGACATGAGCAGGCATGGCCTGGAAGAGCCCAGAAGAGGCTGGAAGGGCGGATAAAGAGAGAATAAGGATCAGTGGATCCCAGGATATTAACAACCACAAACCCTGCATACATTATTGTATACATTCACTTTCATGTTATCAGGTGGGCATGGAGGACTGTCTATCTGGGACAATCAGTAACAGACAAGTCCTAGAAGCAACAGGAGATACAGTCCAGTGGCCTCCTAGTCTCCCCTCTGCCCACTTCTTAATCTGCGCGCCCTTGGGTGAGTAACAGAACTTCTCTGCACCTGGGTTTTTAAATGGCATTAACAGGAGTACATATCTCACAGAATAATTATGAGAATTTAATGAGTTAATATTTGGAGAGCACTTAAAATGGTGCCTAGCGCATATGGAACATCATTAGCATTTGTTAAACACACATAGGCCCGGATGATTTTGCCCCCTACGTCGTGCCAAAGGGCTCCTCCCCCTATCCTTTCTCTCATTTGCTTGTTTATTCAATAAATTTTTATTGGGTACCTACTACACATCAAGCTCTGTGTTGATACTGCAGCTGTTAAAATGAGCAAAAACAACCACGACCTGCCCACTCCTGGGGCTTAGAGGCTAAACGTCAGCTCTTTCGATGAGCTTTTCCTCCGAGCACCTCCAAATCCCTGTCAGGTTAAACCGGCCCAACCTAGATCAAATCTTGCCTAGGGGCACACGCCCCTGAATGCAGGATCTGAAAAGGAAAATTGCTTGTGGTTTTTACAGCCGTCCCAGCCTTGGTATTCAGGAGAGCAAACTGCCACAGTCCCTGAGCCCCGGTGTCAGGATGCAGACGGCAGAAGCCCAAGCTTAGCTGGGGGCGGGGGATCCCTAGCTTGCCTTGCTCAGTGCCCATTCCAGCTACTAGCAGGCTTTTCTCCAACCGCAGAGGCTAGAACCCCAAAACCTACCTTTCTCAGATGCCCACGCCATTAAGGTTTTGAATGGGACCTGATTTGAAATCAAGGTATTAGGGACAAGAGAACCAGTATGGGATGTCCATTTAACTGGAGCAGACCGGAGCCAGGGCAGGCGGTCCCGGAGCCCGCTGTGGCTGTGGTCTCCTGATTCAGCAGGCAGCTTTCTGAGCACGGCAGAAGCAACAGCTCACACTGGCGCCCGGTTCTGCGGCGTGGTTTTGGGAGCCAGTCTGGAAACTCAGCCTAGCTTTTTTCTCCGCCCTTCTCAGTTGGTCCATGATATATCTACACCTTTTAATAAACCCCTTTCAGGGCACCTGGGAGGGTCAGTCGTTAAGCATCTGCCTTCGGCTCAGGTCACGATCCCAGGGTCCTGGGATGGAGCCCCGCATCAGGCTCCCTGCTCCGCGGGAAGCCTGCTTCTCCCTCTCCCGCTCCCCCTGCTTGTGTTCCTTCTCTCGCTGTCTCTCTCTGTCAAATGAATAAGTAAAATCTTTAAAAATTAAAGAAAGAAAGAAAGAAAGAAAGAA
>NW_027397064.1:19163151-19226687 GCF_003265705.2 Callorhinus ursinus
AAGAAAGAAAGAAAGACCCCTTTCAGTCTACACTAGCTGGAGTGGATTCCATTATCCGCGACTAAAAGCAGGACAATCCATCCAAAGCCAAGCACCCTTAACAATGCAATTATGACTGAACCAAGGCCGAAACCTAATGAGAAAACTCTATTTCCTAAGGCGCCAGGAAGAAGACACCAGTTTCCTTGTCATTTGGCCAGTAATACCAGCAGAGTGAGCCATGAGATTCAACGAATCCCTCCTAGGCGTTCTGTCTTTATAGTAACCTTCGCAGGATCACCAGGCAGAGCAAAAAGTTGGAAGATTTGGGCTATAAGGCCCCAATGGAGTAAAGGAGAGGAGATGGTACAGCACATCCCTCCCTCCCTTGGCCCTTAGTCATATAGGACTTCTTTCTCTCCTTCAAACATACTAAGTGTGTCCCTGCCCCAGGGCCTTTGCCCTTACGGTCCTATCTGCTGGGAAGTGACTTTTTTTTTTTCACAAAAAAAAAAAAAAAAAAAAAAGATATCATTTACTTATTGGAGAGAGAGAGAGAGAGCACGAGCAGGGAAAGGGACAGAAGGGCAGGAACAAGCAGACTCCCCTCTGAGCAGGGAACCCAAGGCGGGGCCCCAGGACCCCAGGATCACGACCCGAGCTGAGTCAGGTGCTTAACCACCTGAGCCACCCAGGCGCCCCGGGAAGTGACTTTCTATCACATTTCCCTATTCTATCTTCTTTGCAGCATTTATCAATTATTTTATTGACTTATTTGTCTATGTGTAGATTATCATGTTTTCTGCCGTTAGAGGACAGGGTTTGAGAGCCCAGGAGATATGGCTTGTTCACGCTGACGCCCCAGACTATAGAACATGCCTGGCACATAGTAGGGGCTCCAAACAAATCTTTCCACTGACTAACTTCTTCGCTGACTCTCATTCCTCAAAACCTGCTTCCTAAGGTCAGAGGCTTTTGAGCCAACCAAAAAGTCCCAGCCTTTTGAGTACAAATTGGATCCCAAGTACATTTTTTGAGAACAGAAGGGGCTCATGGGTTAAAACCTGGAGGTCAACGGCAGGGAAATCCTTCTCCCCTGAGAAATTAATCAGATGGAAATAAATTTAATCTTCTCCTTCTTCCCCTTATTACCCTAATTGGTTTAATTTTGTGGCAAACTTTTCAGCATTCTCACAATAGAAAGCAACTCATGTTGCGTTGGTAGCCCAGAAAGTAATTATCCTGTGGTTTTAGTCTAATTCACTAACAGACACTCTCTGGCTTTGAGGACCCCTCAGAGTGAAGAAGTAAATAAAGAAGATCAGAAAATGCTTTTTCCATTTCTTGGGCTTTTTTTTAAATTGAAAACTATGATAAAATGATTAGGTGCGACAGTCCTCTTTTTTTGAAATTAAAAAAGAAGGTACATGATTCAGAGCACGATGTAAGACACAAATAAATGGAAGCAAAAATCTAATCAGACGCACTGGGTGTCTCATTCACTAACCTTTAACTGGTTTCAAATATTGCTGAATGCAGCCTTGGTTTTATTCCAGAACTGAGTAAATTAAACTCTTTTTGATTATCCTAACTTGGACATAAACTTTCCCCGGGGCTTATCCCAAGTCTAGTGTGCTTTGTGTCTTTATAGCAGTGTTTTGTTTAAAAAAAAAAAAAATACAAGGAGCTTCTATCCAGCTTTGATCTTTTTCTAACAAGAAAGACCTTTAATGTCTTACTTGCAATTTATTAGAGAAAAGTCCAATTTGTCCTTTTATGTCCCCAAGCTCTTCCCCCCCCCGCTTCCTCTCCCACTTTGCTGCCCACCAAAAACAAAGTAAAAATCAGACATTTTCAGGCTTTATACAACCTCCCTGTGAGATTTCCAACCCAAGAGGTTTCTGCAAATTTGCATAGAATCATGCCAGCACTCCGGGAAATGTCTGCCATGGATACAGACTATCCTGTTAAGAAAGGAATCAATTACTGCCTCTTGATACCAGATTTATTTTAAACAGGTGAAATGCTATTTTCACAAGGTATGGGAAGTGATTTCTCTACTGTGTTTGCAACCCACCCAGGACACCCAAATGTATGTGCAAAAATCTTCTGAAAGTCTTAAACAAAGTGTCAAAATAGAAACTAGTACGACTGTCAACGGAAGGAGTAGGTACGGGGGACTGTCATCCCGGTGCCACAGGTGCCTCTTGCCCATCCCCATCCCCTTTGTTCTCGACTTGGTGGCATGAATATGAGGTAGAAGCCTCTCTTCTGTCCCCCGGCTCTGAAGTTGAATCCACCACTTGTCAAGCAGCGGGGCAAACTCTCCCAGCTGTCACCATGAGTCAGCTCACCCGAACAGATGTTGACAGTTTGGTTTACAAAGAATAGAGCCGGACAAAGACTTGGGGTGGGGGGCGGGGGGGAGATGACAGAAACATGGACGGGACAATGATGTGGTTCAAGGAGCCTGGCTTTCAAGGACACACCGGTCTCCAAATTCCCCAGGTATCCCTGTTCCTGCTCTTTCTCTTTCTCCTTGCACTAAAACACCGATATGTGGCAAACCTTCTTCGTCACATGGCCTCGACTCTCTCCTACCCACCTCTTCTCAGCCCTTCCTCCTTCTTGATGGCTCCTCATGCTTAGAGAAACCTCCTAGGACCATCTTATGGGGTGGTTTATAGATCATACAGAACAGCAAAATGTCCTCCAAAGTTTGGGGCCAACATGGGAACGACAACTCCTCATTTTCCAAGAGTGATTTTGTGATTTATGAGAAATAGATATTTGATCTCTGTTCCCGTTTCCGGCACAGAGTTCCTAAAACCTTTGGAATTTCCTAAGTAATGAGAGTGCTAAAGGTGTCCTTTGTTATGTTAATGAAGTAAATTTTGGAAAGAACCTAGGGTTGAGGGTTGGTTGCCAGGAGAACCAACCTTGTGTTTAAAGGGTTGGAACTTTTAGTCCCACCCCCTTGACCTCTGGTGAGGAGAAAAGGGCGACAGGCTAGAGACTGAGTTTAATCACCAATGGCCAATGACTTAATCAAAGATGCCTACTTCATGCAGCTTCCAGAACACCCTAAAAGGATGGTGTTCAGAGAACTCTGAGGTCAATGAACATGTGTTGAAGCAGGGAGAGTAGCATGCCTGGAGCAGCAATGGAAGCTCTGAGCCAATTTCCCCTTACCTTGCCCTATGCATTTCTTCCACCTGGCTGTTCCTGACTTACATCCTTTTATAATAAACAGGTAATCTAGTGAGTAAAATGTTTCTCTGAGTTCTGTGAGCAGCTCTAGCAAGTTAATTGAACCCAAGGAGCAGGGGGGATTGGAAACTCCAAGTTTAGGTAGGTCAGAAGCACGGGTGATTAATTGGGTTTACAACTGGCATTTGGAGTTGGTGGGGAAGGCAGTCTTGTGGGACTGAGCTTTAACCTGTGGGATCTGAAACTACCATCAGTTAGGATTAGAGGTGAGTTAATGGCTTGGTAGTGTTGGAAAACCCACATGCACGCTGGAATTGGGTGTACAATTCTACCAAGTAAGTGTTACATCCGTTAAGGGGGCTTTCAGAGACAAGTAACAGAGAACCCAACTCAAACTGGACCAAACATTAAGGAGATTTAAGGGATGAGAGTGGCTTCAGATAAGGTCACATCAGCAGCCTAATGACACCCTCCATGCCCTGAGGTCCTTCCTTCTCCCCAACTACTATCCACAGCATCCATATTTCCCCACATGGTTGCAAGAGGCGACCAGTGGCAATGGAGCCTACAAGTAAATTTTCACATCCAATGAGAAAAAGCAGAGAAATCTCTGCCCCAGCATGGAATATAAATCTTTCCATGATCTAATCTGATTGGGTTAATTTGGGTCACTGAGGTAACCAATAGCTGTCACCAGATTAAAGCAGTGGTTCTCAAACTTTTCTAGCTTGGGATCTTTTTAAAATTCTAGAAATTACTGGGGACCCCAGAGAGCTTTTGTTTAGGTGGGTTATCCACTGATGTGTATTTTATAATAAATCAATACTAAGAAATTTTTAAAAATATGTATTTATCAATTCATTTTAAAATAACAATAAACTCATTACATGTTAACATAAATAACATGTAATGAAAAATGACTATTTTTTTTAAGTTTAGTGAGAAGTATGGCATTGTTCCACATTTTTGCAAATCTCTTTAATTTCTAGCTTAATAGAAGACAGCTGGGTTTTCATATCTGCTTCTGCATTCAATCTGTTGCAAGACCACATGACAGCCTCTGGAAAAATCCAGTGTATACTCATAAAAGAATAAGTGAAAAAAGCAAATAATGACTTAGTCTAAAAATAGTTTTGACCTCCCAGATGCCCTGGAAGGGTCTCACAGCCACACTTTGAGAACTGCTGTGCTTAGACTAATCAGAACTGTCTCCTGAAGACGGGGATGGGGTGGACCTCTGAACAAAACTGGATCCCGATGGAAAAGGGAAAGGGGTCTGGGTTTCAGTGGCAATCAACTGGGTCACCTTCACTGATAAAAAAAGCAGACAAACAGACAAAAACAACTGCCATCTACCATCTCCTACATTTCTTTGTTTTATGAGCATTCTGATATGAAAGACATTGGATGAACACAATTTCAAGATGAAGGGTAGTAGTTTTGATTGAATACATAAAAGTTTATGAAAAACTTACCATGTGATAGGACATGGAAGGAGGGAAGAAAGAAATGGATGGTCTGCAGCTTGAGAAGCACGAAGAAGAGGATGGCATTTACTGAATGAAAGAGACAACCAGATTGGGGCTGGGGGGCAGGTTTGGGGCAGAAATTATGAATTCCACTCTTTACATGTTGAACTTGATGGGTCCTGGGAGACAGCAAGTGGACAGGTCAGGACTGAATGCAGAGATCTGGAGCCGAGAGAAGGGTCATGGTTAGAGGAAAAGCTTTGGAAATCCTACATATGTGAGTGACAACTGAAGGCCCTGCAGAAGAGGAGGTGTGGTCCGGGAGACAGGACAGACAGGAGGTGAGAGACAGCATAAGCAGAACCCTGAGCGGCACCCATGGCAGAGGATAATGAAGAGGAGTTGTCAGAATGCTGGGAAGTCATGTTCCAATCGATGATCTTGAGAGCGTTCAGGAAGAGAATAGGATGGTGAAGCAAACATATATGAGCCAGGTTCTAGAAAGCTGTGTGTGGGCATGGATCTGATTTGCTGGCAGCCTTCATGGTTAGCCTCTTGCCTCCAGTGCCTGCAGGCTCAAGCTTCCTCCCTATCTAAAAACAAAAACAGAGAACAAAAAAAACTGCATTCAGAAAAAAATCTCTAGGGGCACCTGGGTGGCTCAGTCAGTTAAGCATGGGACTCTTGACTTCTGCCCAGGTCATGATCTTGGGGTATGAGATCCAAACCTGCAACCGGCTCCATGCTGAGTGTGGAGCCTGCTTGGGGTTCTCTCTCTCCCTCTCCCTCTACCCGCCACCGCCCACTCATGCTCACATGCTCTCTCTCTCTCTAAAAAAAAAAAAAAAGGAATCTCTAAAAAAATTTTTAAAGATTTTATTTATTTGACAGAGAGACAGAATAAGCAGAGAGGTAGACAGAGGGAGAGGAAGAAGCAGACTTCCTGCTGAGCAGGGAGGCTCAATGTGGGGCTCAATCCCAGGACCCTGGGATCATGACCTGAGCCAAAGGCAGACGCTTAACCAGCTGAGCCACCCAGGCACCCCTCTAAAAATTATTTTTAATAACTGTATAGTAGTCTGCCATTTGGATGTGCCATGCATAAGTGTAAGTACTCATAGTAGGTATATTGGCCAAAAAAAAAAGCAAGACACCATTCAGTATGTGAAGCATGATGCCATTTTTGGGGGTCTACCTAGATACATCAGTATGAGTTTGTAATGTGTGTAAATCGACCCACATGTGGTTAAATAAAATGAGGCGCCCGAAGAAGTGTGCTTAGTCAGGATTTGGCTCTTTAGTTCTACTGTGTGCAGCTGCTAGCTCCGTAAGCTGATGAGATTTCTAGGGGGTGGGAGGGTTTCAGTGCCAGGTGGCTAGAGAGGCCAAGGAAGAGTTTCTTGGGAAAGAGAGAAGAGACAATGAGACAATTTCCACCAGGATTAGAATTTTAGAGAAAGCACACAGATGTTTAAAGTGTATGGGAGAAAGGCGAGATTTGTTGCATTGTGTGATATAAACATCTCATCATCTCCCAAGAAATTCTAGAACAATCTCCATTACCCGGCAATGATTTAGAAATTGGAACGGGTAGGACTAGAGGGCCCGGGGAGACTTGGTTACTTAGGAGTTACAGCACAATACTAACAGCAATAATAACACGGACAGTTCTCAGTTCTTGAACCAGACAGTGCTCACTAATCTTCAAAACAGTCTTATAGCATAGGCACCATGATTATCCCCATTTTAGAGCTGAAGCACCTGAGGCAGAGAGGAGTCCATTGTCTGTAGAAGGTCACAGAGCTAGTAACTGGCTTGGCACCTACTTAGAGATCCTGCTTTTAGCCTCTGCACACCACTATGCCTTCAGTAAACTAAGCAGTATGCCTATTAGAACTGGAACAAAAGCTCTGCAGTTGTCTCTGAGTTATACAAGCATGGGCAATTTGGGTTTCCTTGTTTATGCATTTTCCATGTATTTCGTCTTTTCTATACTGATGAAGTGGTACTTCTACAATCGTATGAAAATACGAAAAGGATCTTATTACATCATCAATTACATAAACATTAGTTACAACCGATCAGAGCATAAATGAGACCTCTCTTAGAAGGATTTACGTTTTAATAAGAAGCAAATTCCTAACCAGAAGGAGAGAGATTTCTCATCAGCAAGCAGGCTGGGGAATGCTAGAAGGGAGGGGAAATCTCTCCAACTCTGAAGTCACGGAACTGCTCACCACCAATGCCTGGCCCCAGCGGCGCTCCCTAGAGCAGCCCATTGGAAAGAAAGGAATTGAAGGATAGTGACCCCCAAACAGAAGTCAGAGCTTAAAGAATGTGTGAGCCCCCGACTTGTTCTTTGAGGTGCCCCCTTAAGTTAGCATGATATTACACAGTAAGTGCTCAGGAAATGCTTATTAATTCATGTGATTTCCACGTTCACAGATGACCTGTAAAGAAGGAAAGAAGGTATAGTTCCCCCAAGAAGGAAGTTTAAGAGGGCTTCTGAGGCCAAGGCATGGGGCCCCACGGAGACCAAATTCACTACCCTGGAGATATTTCCCAACATGACCAACTCCGGCCAGCCTAGGAGCCGTAAAGAGGCAGAGGGATGGTCCCCGGGATGTTTGATGACTCTAATGATCTAAGCACAGGCAGCATGGCCCCACTGAAAAACAACCAACCAACCAAAAATAACAAAATACCTCCAGGTCTGGGTTTGAGTACCAGCTCATAGAGGTTTGTAGAATTCGGGGTTTGATGGGACCTCATGGATCTTCCCATCCCTACTCCCAGCCCACGTGCAAACCCCTCCTACCATCTTGCCACCTGGTGACCCTCCAACCTCCCTCTGACCACCCCTTCCTGGGTCCCCAAAGAGCCCATTCTATGAACAATCCTCAGAAAGATGCAAACATCTCTGGAAGTGTCGCTCACATGAGAGGCAGATGCTCTGAATTCCTTAGGACATGAAGCCTGGTCGACAAGCAAGCCACAATGTTCACGAGACTCACCTCCGCCCTCTCTCACACCCTCTAGGCCACAGCCTGTCATGAGAGAAACCCAACCACCGCCCCCACCCCCACCCCGCCAATGCCCTCAAGAATGCTGGATTCGTTTCTTCAAGCCCTATTTCCAGATAAGACAAGGCACCACTCACTCTGTGAACCTGATCAAATCCAACCGTTCTTAGGCCTACATTTGTTCATCTGGAAAATGAGAAAGTTAGATGAGACAATCTCTTGCTGAAACCTAAGGCTAACACTGTGATCCTGTGATTACCCTTGAGGGTAACGTGGCAGGTGGGGAGAGAGAAAGTACTCAGGATTCATGTGGGCGTCACACCTGAGCTCCAGGTAAAAATGGCCTTGGCACTTAGCAAAGGCTCAATCATGAAAAGTGGGTGTATTAGCACTTGAAAGCAGGATGGCTCCCAAGGTCCAGGTACACACAGCAAGGCCAGGGTCTCAGGTCAGCTGAGGGGAAGGTCCCACCTGCCCAGCCTCTGTCAGGCTGCGGGGGAGGGTACCTAGAGCTCCCACGTACACCAGACCTCCAAAAGCACACCCACCCAGCATGGCTCTGGGCCCACAAGGGCATGGGGAGATGGGGTCTTTTCCAGGGGAGGCTCCCAAAACTTGCTTACAGGACTGAGGAAACCACTGAGGTAAGGGATAAGGGGTAAGCCAGCAGGGAAAGCAGGCAAAAATAGGAATCTGGATACCTAGAGTCGCTGCCCAGAAAGGCTCGCCCGTTGCACAGACAGGATGGGTTGGCACCAAGGTGTGCCTGCCGTGTTCCTCAGCCCTGTCCTGGCACAGAGCCGGCCTGGCAGGGTGGCAGGGTGAAGGCACGAGCTCCAGCTGAGATTGCCTGGCTCCCAGCCCCACTCCACCCCCTGATTCACCGCTGGACTACTTGGATCCAGCAATTAATCTTTCTAAGCTCGGTTTCCTCATCTGTATAATGGGGATGTTATGAACCTACTCATAAGGTTCTTACGGGGATGAAGCTGGATGATTTCAGTAAGCACTCAGGGAAGTGTCCAGAACCTAAGTCACGATAGGGTTACTTAGCAGCAGTGGTCATCTCTGTCCACCCTTGACGTGCCCTCGTCCAGCCCCATCCCAACAACCGAGCTACTGCCCGTTCCCAAAGTTCCTGGGTTTTGGGGGAGATGATGAAAGGAAGGGGGCACGAGGGAAACCCATCCCTAGGGACGAACCAGAGGAAACAGTCTTTTCCTTCCCTGTGCTCCACACCCAGTGTGGCCCGTAGCTCCTGGCGGGGGCGCTGCAGAGGCGGCGGCTGTACCCACAGCTGACGTGGACTCGGGCCCAGTTCTGCTGGGTGGCCTAGAAGCATGGCTGGCAGAGAGGGCCTAAGGGACAGAGGTGAGCGGGGGGGTCATGGCACGTGGTAGAGAGATGGGAAAAGGAATGTTTTGCAGTGATGTGAATGGGGAGAAAAAGGAAAATCAGTGGCCAAAACCCAATGCAGAAAGTGGAACAAGGAATGATTTTATACTATAAGTAGGTGCAAATATCGCACACTTACACACACACACACACACACAAATTGTTGTTTATTTGAAATTCAGATTTAGCCAGAGAGCCTATGTCTTTATTTGCTAGATCTGGCCGTGTTGGCCGGCAGCATGAGGACAGCAGCATGGAGAGGGTCCTGTGGCCAGGAAGAGGGGAGCTGGGCTCAGCCTGGGAAAGAAGGAGGAAGAACAAGGGCCAGCAAGGTGTGCAGGAGTCAAGGGAGACCCCGCAGTGCTTAGGCTACGAAAGGTGCCAAGCCGGTCAGGCAGAAGAGAGAAGACAGAGCACTCCGGCCTCGCGTGCAAAGGCCCAGAGTCTGAAACAACTCGTGTTCTGAGAACAGTTGGCGCCCAGGGTCACCGGTGCGGCGGGGTGGTGGGGACACGTCAGGAGGCGATCCTCACTCAGAACACATTCACACAGAACTCTGTGAGCGGCTACAGTGTGCCAGGCTCTCTTCCTGGGACAGGTAGTGAGCTGACAGAAAAGCTCAAGGCTCCCACAGTGTGGTTTACACCCTAGCAGGAAGCAAGTCCATTTCCAACAATAAATAAGCAGAGGGGCTGACGAGAGCCAGCGACAGCCAGGACGAACCCTCTCTCCCATATTTACCTGGCTAACTCCAAGTCATCTTTAGGTTTTACCAGGATATTAGTCCCTGGAGGAAGTCTCTCCTAAAGCCTGTAATTGGGGCTGGGAACCCTCCTGAGTTTTCCCCAGCTGCAGCACTTAGCACCCGGGATTGAATGGAGTGCTCCCTTCTCTGTGCCACACACTAGCCAGGAGCTCCCTAAGGAAGGGGACATCTCCAGGACCCAGCATGGTGACTGGTACCTAGCATATGCTGAAGCATGATCTGTTGAAGAAATGGGTGGGTTTTGGACGTAAGACCTGGCTAAGTGCATCCTGGTGGAGAAGCCTAGTCCAGCTGGAATTATGCATCTGGAAATAGGAAAAGGATCAGGTGTTTAAAATCAGATTTTTCGGGGGGCCTGGGTGGCTCAGTCATTAAGCGTCTGTTTTCGTCTCAGGTCTGGATCCCAGGGTCCTGGGATCGAGTCCCACATCGGGCTCCCTGCTCCGCGGGAAGCCTGCTTCTCCCTCTCCCACTCCCCCTGCTTGTGTTCCTTCTCTCGCTGTGTCTCTCCCTGTCAAATAAATAAATAAATAAAAATCTTAAAAAATAAAATAAAATAAAATCAGATTTTTCAATTCCAACATATGGATGGTATGTTGGGAGTCCAACATACTTGTCCATACTAGGGAAAGTATAAAGCCTCATAAAGTTAAATAAGTTTCCTTGGTGGTCACAAATAGGACTAACCCTGGCAGACTTGAAGAAAAAAAACAAGCTGTACCACAGAAACAATAACAAAACCCACTTGGAGGTAGGGATTATTTTGGGGACTAACCCAGGTGGCTCACAGAAATAACAACAACAAAAGCTGGGAGTCAAGTTTAGAAAGGCCAGACCCAGAGTGGGTCTGGCATGTCTGGATGGAGCAGGGAAGCAGCTCTGTGTGCTCAGGACCCGTGGAGCACGCCAATGTGGCTCATCCTGCTCATTCACATCAACTATGTCCCAGGAGAGATGTGGCTGGCATAGCTTGTGGCATGGACCCACCTCTTGGTTGAACCAGGACGGGACACCTCTTGGTTAGCCAAGGACAGGACTTTATGGAGACCAAGACACACCCATGAATGACTTTACCCTATGAAATGAGGGTGGTATCATCAGAGACGAGAGCAAATGGATGCCCAACAGCCAATACACAAGCGTCCTTGTAATTAGGAAGCTTTGCCAAACTGTCAGAATGTAAAGTACTCGCATGAGTGAGCCAAGAACACCACGAAGCCTCCTTCTATGGTCATTTCTAAGGAAAATCGTATACAAACCGCTTCCTGAGATTATCTGAATGGAGCATCGACTGGAAATAGGAGAATAAATAAGGTAATATCTTCAGCTGTTTCTAGAGCTACAAGAATCAATGTTTCAGGAGGGCCACGGGAGCCTGGAAGGTTTGATAACCTCTATTATGTGTCTTTTCTAAGTGCGACAGCGTTAAGTCCTGCTCTTTCATTTTTTGGTGTGGTGGTGATGGGGGTGGCGGGGCACGGTGGAGGGAGCTGTTAGAATTACCAGGTTCAGGCTAAACAGGTAATGTCTAATTTACGTGTCGACGTGTCTTCAGTGGTGGAGGTGCACGTGTCGGGATAGACACCAGGTGTGCTGCTGCAAAGCTCACCGGGTTGGAGCACCTGGGATCTGCAGATTTGGAATAGCCTCCCCGTGCAAGCAACTGTCAGGAATGATGGATGCCCAAGAGCTCAGGGAGGAGGAAGGCACACACGAGAGGCCTGAGCTCTGGGCACCTGTCGGAACTGAGTTCCATTCCCCTCATCCTTGACTATCAAGGATCGACGACTTGCAATTCTTTCCAGGTTGCCCAGAGGACATGGGAGCCAGGGCACCGGAGGAGCGATTGGAGAGGTAGTGGGAATAGTGCAAGAGTTATCTGAGCAGAGTGGACGAGAGAGAGGGAGAGCGGAGCAGAGTGGTAATGCGGGGTGGTGGTAATGGAGCAGAGAGCCAATGGGGGAGACCAAGAGGTGATTTCCCGTGTCAGTAAGAAACTGGGATGATTTTCCTCTGAAACTGTTATTTTGGAGAAGGAATCCTATTCTCCAGCTGTAATGCCAATCCCGTTTCTCCTCATTTTTTAAAGTTCAAGAATCTGTCCTGCCCCTCCTACATTGCCCTGTTCAGTTTGGGTGTCCCTAACACCTCCCATTTCCCTGTTTCCTACTCACAACCTTGAAAAGACCTTGTATAACAAGCAGTCACGATGTTAAAACCCACAGATGCTCTTCCCCAGTTTTTAAATAAATAATAGCAGTCCTGTTCATAGATCTTGTCCCGTCCAGAAAAGCACGCTAACTTACACAATCCCATTGGGGATCACGTCAGCCCTGTGAAATAAGTAGGGTTGGCATTATTTTTCTTCAAAGCTAAGAAAACAGTACTGAAGAAGTAAAGCTACGTGTTCAAGATAATGTAGCTAGTAAGGAGCAAAGTGGAGCACTTAATCCCAGACTGCATTTTTTCTTACTCTCCGAAACATCTTTTCTACGTCTGTTTCTAACACTATTGACAGGTTCTACAGTGACACTCATCTGAAATCTGTATGCAAGCAGTTCACATCGAATCATCTTTTGTTCCCAGCGTGATTAAGGAATGGCTGACAAATAAAAATTGCACGTATTTAAGGTGTACGATGTGGTGGTTTGACATAGGTATACACTGTATAACGATTACCACAGTCAAGCTATTTCACCTATCCATCACTTCTTGGACGTTGTTGATCATTTCTTAATCATTGTTGAACAAGACATTCACATTTTCCTTCACATTGGGCCCCACAAATACTGTTGCTGGTCCTGCACAGGACTTTAGTTTGTTGGTTGGTGGTGGACAAGAGCAAGGAAGCACACAGCTGTAGCTGCAATAGGCTGCTATCTTGCAACCATGAGAAAAACCAGCCTGAGGACCGAGCCAACACTTAGAGAAGGACTGACCTGAGAGAATCACAGAGAGCAGAAGCCCTGTTGGAGCCATGCCTGAAGTCCATCACTCAGTTGGACTTCTTGATCATATAAGCTAAAAACATCCCCATCTTGGCATAAGCAGATTTCAGGGAAATTTTCTATTACTTGCAACTGAGCAGATCCTAACTGATACAATAACTAATGACAGCTGTCAATGCATTCACTTAGACACTTAGAGCCACACCTATAGGACAGGAATGGGTGACCTCAGCTATCTCCCCTATATATTCTGCACTCCAGTCCCATCTTCCCCATGCAGTCTGTCCTGCCCACTCACTCCAGCCCCTGGGGTCACACACTCATCAGAACTCTCCCTCTTGGTAACTTGCGTTGACATTTAACTCTTAAGTTGATGTTTAGGTTTTGGTGGACACATGCTTTACCACCTTCCAAAAGCTCCTTCAGGACCTGTCATAATTGAGTAACATCTGCCACAAGACCTAGGGCAGGGCTCTGCACTCACTGAGTACTCAACAAAGAACTGTTGACTCATTAGCCCACCTCCTCTAGCAGGTGCTATGCAAGAGCTTCCCCTTTGTCAGCTTTGGAGAAGCTTAGCTTTCTGGGTTGCAAGACGGAGGATCCAACCAAATAATGTTAAAAATTGGCCAGTGAAGGGGAGGTTCCAGGGACTTCTCGAAGTGGCAGGGACCAGACACCTGTACTTTGTGCCAACTATAGACAAGATCCAAAAGGATGGCATTCTACCCCAGCTGGAGATATTTGAGTTAGGAACTGAGAAGAAGTTTCTCTCTCTACTGGGGCTCTGATACACCTTCAAAGAAGGTTATGGTGTTTTCTGGACACTTCTAGAAAAGGGGGACACCCATTTCTAGTACGGTTGGTGTGAGGTGCTCACTGTGGATGAGTGGACGGATGTTCTTTTCCAGGCCTGGGATGGAAAGAGAGCAAAGACAGCAGAGCCTCGGGACCCGAGGCCCAGAGGTCAAGACTAACTATCCAGCAGTCCCACCGCATTGCCATGCCAGCCCCAAAAGCTGTACCCAGGGCCCCACCTCTCTCTCCAGGGTGCGCCGCAAGGGAGTGGCCTGGGGGAAAACCAGTGTGAGGCAGGGATGAGGCTGTGAGGAATGAGGGACATAATTCCCCTCCAGCAATCTGAGCTCATGGGAGAAAGGTATGGCATAAATACCAGGTCTTATGAATCAGAAGTTTTTCTCTTTAAATCCCTTCTTCACTTAATACTCTCAATGACGAACTATTTCTAGGAAAAGGGCATCGGAGACTGGAGAGGTGGTTTTCCAACTGAGTGGAGGGTTTTGGATGCTTTCAACCAGGCTTCCCAGATGGTTTTTTTTTTTCCTCTTGGGATCAGATGTCATTGACTGACCAGACACCATCTTGTCTAAACAGGGAACTCCATATCCCTGACCCCTCCCCAACCCCAGCCGGCTCCCCCTACTTCTCCCCTTCTTTTATTTACTCTTTGACCTGAACACAATATAAATATTTAATCTCCTTTATTACCTGAAAATTATCTGCATTTATTCTGTTTATTTAGTGATGGTTACTTAAAAACAAAACGAAAACTATAGGATCAGGTCAAACAACCAGTCTGTCTGATTTTTCCACTGAGGTAATCCCTGCTGGTATTTAATTTCAATTATTGACCGGTTGCTCCCCAAACACAGCTCAGATTTTCCTAATCCCCTTGCTTTCAGCCTCCCCCTTCATGCTGCCACATCCCTTCTCTGCCTGGCAAAATCCCACTCACCTCTCAAAAACCTATTTCCAGCACCCCCTCATCTGTGAAGACGCCCCTGATTGTCTGCCCGCCTCTGCAGCTGGACCACGCTGCCCCCTCTGTGTTCCCAGGGCCTTGGATATCATCACAGCCAGCCACTCCCTGGTGCCCACTGGGAGGCAACACAATGGATCTGTCTCAGTAGGGTTCCAGAGCACACTTCCTCACGTCAGATACAGAGCCTACAACTTTCTAGTTCTGAGACCCATCGCAAGTGTCCTAACTTTTCTATGGACCAGTGAGTCCATCTTACTAGGTTTGCTTGGTATGCTCCTGGCTTCAAAGAGATGGGTATAATCCTCAGGGGTGGCATAGATAAGGAAGAAAAGGGAACTAACCAGAGGAATAAAGATGGGGATGGGGGAAGTTATAACAAAGGAAGAGGTGGGAAAAGGGGAGGGTTTTTCTAGAAAGGAAAGAACAGATCAATTGGAAGTGGCTGAAGCACCAAACATCTAACCCCTAAGTATCCACACCTCAACCTAGCAGCTGCTGTGGCCTATGGTTTGGGAGGCATGGGTTAATTTGTCAGCTAGCTCTGTGTTTCTGCACACCGGTGAGGTCTGGGGCTGAGGCTCAGGTGCAGTGACAGGATGAGACCTGAGCAGGCAGGTCCCAGCAGTTTGTCCTGGCATAGCTCACAAAGTCTGCCTCCCAGGAAGGACCTAGCTTTGGGACTATCCCAGCCCACCCCTGCCAAGTCAGATCTGCTTAGCCTAGCACTAGGAGAAGCCCATGGCTGTATAACTCAGGGATCAATGTACCCTCTTAACACGCAAGTCAGCCCATGCCAGTCTCTTGCTCTCAGTGCCCTGATGGCTTCCCCAGTCGCTTGGGCTATAGTCCCAAGTACTTAACATGGTCTGGCCCCCTGGCTACTTCTCTGCATTCGGTTCCCACCTGGCCTCCTTGCGGTTTCTTAAACACACCAGACCGGTTCCTTTCTAAAGGCCTTTGCACTTGCTGTTCCTTTTCTGCGTATTCACCCCTCCAGATACATGCATGGGTTGCCCCCTCCTTTTGTCCAGGTCTCTGCTCAAATGGCAGCTCTTGGGGGATGGCTGCCACACTGACCTTATCTAAGGGAGGCCCCATCATTCACCCCCCACTTACCTGCTATACTCACCTGCATCACACTCACTTCACCTGCATTACATCTGCTATCTACTTGCTTGCTGCTTTACTTGGTTTTTGTCAGCCCCTCTCCCTGCACACACTCCGTGATTAGAGAGACTGTATTTTGTTCACTGTTGTATCATTGAAGTACCTGGCACATCATAGATGGTCAAGAACAGTGGTTAAGTGGATAACAGAATGCAGAACTCCAACCCTCTCATTCACAGAGAGGAACCCAGGGCCCAGAGCAGGAAGATGCTGTTGGGGGTCACACTCACCAGCTGGCATGTCGCAGATCCTGAATTCATCCCATGTCTCCTGGCTCCCAGATGGAGGCTTTGGTGCCACTCCACGCTGTGATCTGAGGACTGGTCCTCGCACCCTCACTGTTCATAAATACACATGGCAGCCTGGACTATGAAAGGGAGGCTGAGTGTGCAAGGCACCCAGGTTGCTTGCTCTGCTGTACTCATTGAGTCTCTTCGCATCTCTTACTCCAAGTAAGTTCTGAACCTGAATGAAAAGGTGTTTCAAAAACCCAGATCAAGCTCTCTCAGGTCTTCCCTTCCAAGATGACCAAGAAAAAAAGGAATAACAGTTGTACCACAAAGAGACGAGCCATGGGCAGCCTATTCGCTACACCTGCTGTGTCTATCACATGCCCAAAGACAAGGCCATGAAGAAGTCCATTATTCAAAACTATAGAAGAGGCCACCACCATCAGGGACATTTCTGAGGTTAGTGTCTTCGACACCTGTGTGCTTCCCAAGCTGTGTGTGAAACTCCATTTCTGTGTAAACCATGCCATTCACAGCAAGGTACTTTTGTGAGGCACAGAGGACCAAACACCCCCCACCGCAAATTAAACCCGCAGGTGCTGAAGAAAAACTGTTCTCTGGAAAAAAAAGAAAAGAAAAGAAAAAAGAACCCAGGGGTTGAGACGATCATAAGGCTCGGGGAGCCAGTCATGAACTAGTTCCACAGAGGGCAGGACAAGAGTCTACTGGGTTTGGTTGGACTGGAGTTTGGTTGGGTTTGGTTCCCAACAAGGTCAAGTGGAACTGGAATGGGTATCCAAGACAGAGTGTAATGGAATCAGAGCCCTATAGAGACAGGAAAAAGTCACAGCTATCCTTTCAGTCATTTAGCAAATATTTCTTGAGCACCTACTGGAGTATTTTGGTATATCTAAGAACAGGCATATGGACAGGATGACCTGGGAGGCCTCATAGCCCATGGAACTTCATCCTGTATGACTTTGTCTTCAAAGGACCTCTTTGTAGAACAGCTTCTTCATTAACTGAAGCCCTGAGTACTAGGGACAAGAAGTATCCAACAAAAAAAGGGACACAAGCTTCTTCCTCCTCTTTGCTCTGCTTCAGCAACTTGGATACCAATGATAACCATTTCATGGAGGTGTGGATGTTGGGCTACCCAGACCCTCCATGGCTCATTTTGTCCATCCTCCTGCCCCTAAGAATGAACTGTACTTTCTTGGACCCAGGCAAGGGTGGGTCTTTTAGAGATTCCCATTATAGTTAATTCCATAGCGTCCCTTGGTCCACTTTTCTTGACTATCGACCTTTTATACATCTCTGCTATACCCATTTAAGTTCTTCTGTAAAGTTTGTCTCAGTTATCATAGGTAATTCCATAGATACCAGACCCCCCTTTGGCACCACTTACTCAAGACTACATTAAAATTTTAATCAATCAGCAGCCAGCAAATAAGCACTGGACATCAATTATATACAAAAATCTGTGGTAGATTTAGGCAGAGGTACGAAAGGAAGGCAGAAGAAAGAGCAGTGGGTCTGGAGACAGATATTAAGTTGGAATCACAGCTCTGACACTTGTCCCCATGAGGACAAATCCTCTTCCTCATGTCAGGTTTATCATCTGTGAAACGGGGTAACCAATTCTTGCCCCATCTAACACACTGGATTGTTGTGAAGCTCAATAGGAAAAAAAATACAGTAAGCAGGGGCTTTATAAACTGTAAAATTCCATAAAACTATGAGTCAGATGCAAGATGGTACAGTGGAAAAACACTGAACTTCCAGCCACAAGGCTGAGTGGGCCTGACTCTGTCACTTACTTCCCTTGGGATTTCGGCAGGTCATTTCCTGCTTTGTAAAAAAATGGCTTGTTGTGCAGATTGAGACACTGAATGTAGAAGCATCCACCATTAGCCCCTGGTACTTAGCAGATTCCCATCTGTATTTGTTCATTCATCTGCAGGTGACAAGGGTCTAGAAGTACATGCAAGCTGACTGAGAAGAGATTGCAATAGTGGTGAACACCTCAGTCCCACCAGGCTTGAAGGGTCAGCCTGGCAGCAATAGGAAACTAGACCATAAGGGCCATGAAGGGAAGAGGGAGGGTGAATGCCGGACTAAGGAGTCTGGGCTTGGAAGAGCCATTTATAGGCATTAAGGAGACATTGATGGTTTTAGGACAGCAGGGTAATAGATGAAAGTCATTTCTGTTCTTTGTGGAAAGTGGTTCAGAAAGGGGGAATATTCTGGAACTGTTGGGTTCTCCTCTCCAGGGCTGGGTGGCTCACCTGCTGGAATGGAACACGGGCTTCGGAGGGGCAAGGCCTGACCAGCGCCTCTTCTGACATAGCTAGATCTCAGAGCAAAACCTGCCCAGATTACTAGAACTTGGGCCTTGTATTCATCATATATAGCTGTGTAACAAATTACTTCAAGAAGTACTGGTTAAAACTAATAAGAAATGTTTATCATCTCACAGTTTCTGTGGGTTAGAAATTTAAGAGTGTGCTACCTGGGTGGTGTAGACTCTGGGTCTCTCATGAAGCTATAGTCAAGACATCGGCCCAGCCTGCAGTCATCTGAGGGCCTGACTGTAACTGGGCCATCCACTTCCAAGATGGCACCCACATGGCTGACAAGTTGGTGCTGGTTGTTGGCAGGAGGCCTCTGTTACTCAACCGATGAACCTCTTTACAGGGCTGCTTGAAAGGGGTCATGACGTGGTGATTAGCTCCCCAGAACAAGTGTCCAAGACAGAGCAAGGCAAAGGCTACAAAGTCTCTGATGCACTAGCCTCAGAAGACATACACACTCACTTTCATGGTATTCTGTTGGTCACACTGGCTAATTCTGGTACAGTGTGGGACGGGGCCTACATAGGGAGTGATCAAGGATCATTGGGGCCTTCTTCAGGGCTGGCTACGATAGCAGGGAGAGTGGAATGTCAAAGGGAATGATCTCGGAATCGAACAGACCTGGATTCAAATTTCAGGTCCTTGACTTACTCCGTGTGTGACTTCAAGCAAATCGCTTAAATCTCAGGCTTGAGTTTCGTCTCTGCAAAATGATAATAAAATTAAAAGTCACAGCATCACAGAGGGTCGTGAGGAGTCAGCAAGGTGGAGCACACAGGGCGCTTGGTCCAGCTCCAAGCCCAGAGTCCACATTTGGCAAATAGTAGCTTTATTTACTGGTATAACGCACAGGCAGGTAGGTAGAGAGCTGTTCTAGAAGCACAAGCCATCCCTGTGGTAGGCTGAATAATGCCTTCTCAGGGTGTCCCTGTCCTAATTCCCAGAATCTATGAATGTTACCATAGATGGCAAAAGGGATTTTACAGATGTAAGCCAGTGATCTTGGGATGGGGAGATTGTCCTGGATTATTAGCTGAGTGGAGGCAATGATGTCATCACATGGGTCCTGAGGAGAGCCAGGCAGTGGTGATACAGAAGTGAGAGGGGGAAGTGATGACAGAAGCAGAAACTGGAGTCAGGCAGCCAAAGGCCAAGAGGCCAAAGTATGCTGGCAGCTTGAAACTGGAAAAAGCAAGGAACGGATTCTCCTCTGGAGCTTCCACAAGGAACCACCCCTCTTGTCACCCTAACTTTAACCCCTTAAGGTTCATTTCTGACTTCTGACCGTGAAAACTAGAAGACAATAAATTTGTGTGGCTTGAATCCACTAAATTTTCAGTCTTTTGTTATAGCAGCAACAGGGAGCTGATAGGATCCTTTGAGGGCCTGGGGAGGACGATGGACAGGGAGAGAAAAGATAAAGGGAGCCGGAAGGAAGGGTGCATCTTCTGGAAACCATCGCTCCCTCACAAGACAGAGTGACAGCCCTGATCCTGGGGGCTCGGAGAGCTATCTGAGCAAGAGGCATGGATTTAGGACCCAAACAGGGATGGTGGCAATAGGGAGAAAGCAAGAGTAATAGAGCAGTACCGAAGACGACTGGCCTGGCCTGTCGACGAAAGTGCCTTTTGCTTAATGACGTGTCTGAGAAAGAATTAGTATCCAAAATATATAAAGAACTGACATAGCTCAACCCTCCAAAAAACAAATAATCCAATTTAAAAATGGGCAGAAGACATGAACAGACATTTCTCCAAAGAAGATATATAGCTGGCCAACAGACGCATGAAAAGATGCTCAACATCACTCAAACATCAGGGAAATGCAAATCAAAACCACAATGGGATAGTATCTCACACCCATCAGAATGACTAAAATCAAAAACACAAGGAACAAGTGTTGGCGAGGATGTGGAGAGAAAGGAACCCTCGTGCACTGTTGGTGGGAGTGCAAACTGGTGCAGCCACTGTGGAAAAGAGTATGGAGGTTCCTCAAAAAGTTAAAAATAAAACTACCCTATGATCCAGTAATCGCACTACTGGGTCTTTACCCAAAGAAAATAAGAACACTAATTCAAAGGGATACATGCACCCGATGTTCATTGCAGCATTATTTATAATAGCCAAGGTACAGAAGCACCCAAGTGTCCATCGATAGATGAATAGATAAAGAACAGGTGGTAGATATGGAATATTATTCAGCCATAAAAAAGAATGAAAATTTGCAACAACATGGATGGAGCTAGAGAGTATAATGCTAAGCAAAATAATTCAGTCAGAGAAAGACAAATACCGTATGATCTCACTCATATGTGGAATTTAAGAAACAAAACAAATGAACAAAGGGAAAAAAGAAAGAGGGAGGTAAACCCAGAAATAGACTTAACTACAGAGAACAAACTGCTGGTTACCAGAGTGGGGCGGGGGCGTGGGGATGGGGAAAACAGGGGAGGGGCATTAAGAGTACACTTATCACAATGACCTTGGAGTAACGTATGGAAGTGTTGAATCACTATACTGTACACGTGACACTAATATAATACTGTATGTTAACTATACTGGAATTAAAATTAAAAACTTAATAATAAAAATAAGTAAACAAATAAAGTACCTTTTGCCTGACAAGAAGTAAAATTGTGTTGGCCGGTTCCTGATGACCTCCGAGGACCTGCTCCAAGATGGGCATTCTACAAACTTCTTTCTCCCCTGAGAAAGGGGACAGAGAAAGGGACCAGGAAAAACTATCTCCTGAGGCCTTGGGGAGATGAGAGGAAAGGGGGGAGGAAGGAAGCCCTAATGAGGGGCTTGCCACAGACGGACAAGCACAGGATTTGGAACCCCAAACTCTGCCACTTGCTGCTTAGTGACACTGAGAAAGTCAGTTTCACTTCGAGCCTCACTTGCATCATGCGTCATATGAGATTGTTATGAGGATCGCACAGGTGAAGCCATGTATTCTATTCTACACAACAGGCCTATAGTAAGCGATCAATAAATGTCAGCTATTATTGCAGAGATCCACTCCATTTAGAAAGGATTTATTAAGTTTTACTATGTATCAGGCAGTGCAGACAGTGGACAAGAAGCAGCGGGGCTCTTAATGAGTTTGTGGTCTGCTGGGCGCCCCAGGCAGGTTCCTGTGGGGCATGTGGGATGGGCCAGAGAGTCCTGGGACTCCCTGGGCTCTCTGAGTGATAAACAAAGGGTTTCTGGGGAGCACACAGACTTGCCCTGCAGGCCACTTGGAGGGGGCTAGTCAGTGCCAGAGAAGGTGATCAAAAAAGTCTGGTCTGACCTCCCCACCCACGAGGTCCCCATCTATAAGAGACACACTGCCCTGTGGTTGATGTAAAATCATCAGTAAAATAACCCATATAGCAGCTGCCCCATTCACATCAGTTCCTCTTACTATATTAAGAACTCAAGCTTTGGAATCCTACGATTCATTCCAACCCTTACAGAGCACCCCCCACGCAGTCTGTCTTTGGGTATGTAGCTTAAATTCACTCAGTATCAGCTGGTCGTCCCTGACACAGGAATGATTATCCCTTCTTGTAGGGTAGCTGTGAAGACAAGGGACATCCATCGATCGCAGTGCGCTGGGCGCCACATAGGCTCTCAGTAAGTGGCAGTATGGCTGTGGTTACTGGCCAGGCCTCTCACACCAAATGCAAGTCGATGACATCGAAGAATCTTTCTGTTCCCCTGTGACCCTTGCTGCTCACCTGGCTGACGCCGCTCACCTGGCTGACACTGCTCAGGAGCGACGGTTAGGGCTCTGCGCTCTGGCTTGCGCCAGACACAGCCAACCAGATAAGCCGGAGAGGAGTGATTCCCCAGCCAGGAGCAGTGCCAGCCGGAATCCCCACAGGGCCCTCTGCTTCCTGCCTGTGCAGCCGCCTCCAGGCAGCCTCGTCAGCAGCACCGCCCTGGTCCAATGCGGAGGAGGCAGTGCCGTGGCTTCCGGGGGCCCCACCAGCCGGGTACAGCTGGAAGTTCTCACTGGCACAGAACCTCAGTCCTTGCTCTGGCAACCGGGCTCTGGGTGGGGCCGGAAGGCAGGTGTGCCCTGTCCATCAGCAACAGCCATGCAGTTTCTTGCAAGAGTAGTAATAATAGAAGCTTATGTCTCTGCTCATGACGCGCCAGGGGCTATCCTGGGCAACCTCCTGAAGGCAGTATATTACCTTATACCCATTTGACAGATGAGGAAACTGAGACACAGACTAAGTAACTGGCTGCAAGTTACTCCAGTGGGAAGCAGAGCATCAGGATTGACATCCAGCCCTCTGACTTTGGAGGCCCTGCTCTCCCCATCAGGCCATTCAAGCACGCTACCCTGTGGACCCACAGTCATAGAAGTCACCCTCTTGATGGCCACGGACCTGGCAATGCGGCCAGTAGGCAGACGTTTGCGCGGCGCTCCCTGGGGCCACAAGAGGATCCCTGCCTGGGAGGAACGGACCAGACTGCACCTGGCCCTACTGGAGCCCACCTCCCCCGCCAGGACCCTCTCTGCACTGGTCCCCCAAGACTTCTGAGCAGTTGGCTCCCAAATCACTGTTGGAGGGAGTCCTGCTTCAACCAGGTCCTCCCCTGCACCTGCAGGCCAGCCTAAGGCAGAAGGCTTCTTGGCCAAGACACTAGAAAGTTTTCAACCCTTCACAAAGGCCCTCTGGGTGAGGAGCTGAAATAAAAAGACAGACAGAGAGGAGGAGCCATCTGAGAAATGAGCTTTCCCCAAACACTGAGCCAGCCTTAAACATCCTGAGGACTGGAGTCCAACAAGTTGCAACTCACCAAAACGTCTTCCCCTCCAGCGGCCCTGGCTAATTACAAGAGAAAGGTTGAAAGGAGAGGTTCAAGCTCTCCATGACAGTGCGGTTTGCTCTCTCGCTCTCCTTTTTCCCCCCCTCTGTTCCTCCTTCCCCACTCTCTTGCTCTCTCTCCTCTTCCTCCGCCGGCTCAGGCTCCTGGCAACATGTTCCTGCAGAGAGGTATGACTTGGCTGTGTGCACTGAGCACAGACTCATCTGCTGGACGGGTCTTCCAGAGGTCATCAATTGAATCCCTGCCTCCTTACAAAAAAAAAAAAAAAATCTGCTCACCTGTCAGCATAGTTCAGAAAAGGGGTAACAAAGGAGAGCCTGTACTGCTCCCCCTTAAGACAGCCTTCAAAAGGAATGTTTATTTCTCCCTGTACAAGTGATACATCCTCATGCAAAAGATATAAACACTTAAGATCATCCATCCCAGCAACCAGAGATAACACATTATCCATATTTTGCTGTACAGTAAACCCTTGACATTCCCAAGAATTATATCTCAAGATCTTCATGAATCTCCAAATTTAAGAAAATGGATATGTGAAGGGCAATCCCCAGAGCCTTGGCAAAGAGATTCTTACTCTACATCATCGTAGGCTTCAGGAAGAGAGGCCCTAGTTTGAGACTAGGGGATGGATGAGGTACCACCACTTTACAGATGAAGAAACTGCCAAAGGGATGTGTCAGTTTTTCTGTGGCCCTCAGTTAAATGGGAGTCAAAGATGTGGCAAAGAGAAGGGAACTTCTTGGCAGGGTCTGCAGAGAACTGACTGGTGCCTGCTTTGGCCAGGAACTCGGAGGTGCAGGGGAGCCAGCAGGAATCCTGTTATTCACCTGCACTAAGAGGTTGAGTCTCCAGCTTGACCAAACCCAAGTTTTCCAGGATCTGCAGCCAGGTGTGTTGGTCTGGGTCCGGGAAGTGAGACACTGGTGGGCCTGAACAGCCACCCTGTGACCTAGGCAGCTCCATGCTGAGACAGGCTGTGTGCTCCCAGGTAGTAGAGCTGGGACCATGTATCCCCAGAGAAGGTCACCAAGGAGAGAACCAGATGCCCCCATCGGGTGTCACAGGAACAACTGGTTTCAGAGAGCATGTCCTACCCAGGCATTCAGGGACAGCTTGCCAGGACTAGAAACCTGGGACCAGCCCGCCTCCTCACCCATCCCGCACTTAACACCACTTAACCCTGGCCAAGTCATCTGACAGCTAGCACCAAACAGTGGCAAATCTCTCTTGAACAGAAAGATCCAGACACCCCAGACTGGTGACTGAGCTTACCCCTCCATTCCAGGGCAACCAAAAAGCTCTGGGCAATGCTTTGGAGTTGGTTGCAATGTGTAATGCTGCCTGCCCCTCTCCTTCCTCCTCCAGAATCGAGCCTGGAGCTAAAAGCCCTCACTTGCCACTCCCTTTGCACAGCCCAGAGCCAGCTGTGTAGACTCTTCCATTCCTAGACCTGCCGCAGACTGACTCATCCCCTGCCAGTTTCCCTGAGTCCTAGCCCAGAGTCTGTTCTCACCGCACCCACAAAGCCCTTGCTGGATGCCCCTCTTTCTTGTGCTGGAACCTCTAAGAACAGTCCATTTATTTTTCCCCAATTGTGCCTAAGCTCCTACAGCTTCTGTCTTCATATTTCATCTCCCCAGTGGCTCATTGAGAAGAAAGAGGAGTTTAACGAGAACAATTCTAAATAATGATAAAATGAGGAAGGAAAGATCCACACACTACTCTAAGAATCCCAGCTAACTCATTCTTCCAAATGACCTAGTGGGGAAATTTAACATAGGAGACCAATTGCCCAAGTTTCACGAAGGCCTTTGGAACACTCCAAGGATCTTCAAGTTCTTGGGAAATGTTTGGAAATAGAAAATTAATAATTTTGGACTCATTCAAAAGCCAAAAACTAAAACCACTGAGATGACTTCTGCCCTAGATAGTGTTTCCTCCTGAGATAACAGACACACCCTTCCTATTTGCTTTGGTACCCATGCCTTCTACATACAAACATATGTGCATACCCCCCTTTACACAAACCCAGAGATGCCAGGAATTTGGCCCACCCCAGATAGAGTGGTCAGGTAAAAATAAAAACATAGGCCACCCAGTTAAATTTGAATTTCAAAGAAACAACAAATTTTAATGTAAGGATGTCTCAAATATTGCATGGGACATATACTAAAATCTATTCATTGTTTAACTGAAACTCTAATTTAACTGGCCATCCTATATTTCATCTAACATCCCTAACCCTAAGGCACCTACCTCTAGGTCCCCCACAGAAGCACTCTTACCTAGCCCCACACAGAACCTCTACCATAAACATCAACTTTGATCTGTTGTGAATTCTCCCTATTTTCATATAATCACCTGAAAATTGCCAGGGCTGAGGATCCAGGGAAGAGCAGGTTATTTTAAGGCCTTTTACCATCTACCTTCCTCCTGATCTCATTCAGGAATATGGTCAGTGACTCAAAGATTAGAGATGTGGGGGTGCTCAAGCTCGCCAAATGTGAGTTTGTTATCCCAAAAGATTAGTATCTCTCTCATTCTAAACTTTCCCTCCCTGACAGTACTGGTTTGGATTAAGAAAAGGCTGAAAGTCTTGGTTGATGTGAAGAGTTTAATTCCCAGGTGCTGGAGAAAATCAAAGAAGTGGCTTGGCTGGTTTCTAAGGTAACATCACAGAGATGTCCAGGACAACAGTGGAGCTGTCTTAGCAGATCTATTGTTAAAGGGCTAGATGTGTTTTGTGCCTATTATGAAGGGCCCCTAACCCTAAACTCCATAAGCGTGACCATGGTCTATCTCTAAATCCTTCCCCTGCTCATCACTTGGACAGCTATGCATCCTCCAATTTGATGAGCTCTCTCTCCTTGTGGAGAAGAGCAAAGATCTCCCAAATCCCTGATAGGGCTCCTTGAAACAGCTCTGTTGGGGGCCTTCCTCTTGCTGGGCACGTGTGGACAAGACTCCCTCGTGTTTTTGACTCACCCTGCAATGAGCTCTGCCCAAGGCTCAGGTCTCTAGCTGGCAGCTTGGCAGTGAGCCTGTGATTGTTGGGGAAGGAAGCATTCTACCAGGGTTTCTAATGCTGACTTGCCTCAGAGATCCATACTACCAACCAGTCTTCCTCTGAGCTTCTACTTCCAGGTTGGTAGAATGGGTTTAACCTAACTAACTAGATATTGTCAGAGGGACCAAAGAGATGATATCTGTGAATATATGGTGAATTCTCAGAAGGATAGGGTCAAGTTCTAAAACATCAGTCATCTTTCAAGGATAAGATATGGCTTAAAGCTTTCAAACAGATTTTATACCTCCAGGACTTCTCCCCTGAGAAAGTCAGAGTCTTTAGGATGCAGAAAGAAGATCTCTGAGAACCCACATAATTTGTAGGAAAAAGAAAGAACTATAAGGCCCCCAGAGGGAATAAGAAGAATGATGGAAGATGGGTTCAACCTTCAGCAAGAGGACCAGTGTTGGGACTCCTCAGGAGTTTCCTAAGAGTGGAAGATTTCTGCTTATGAAAATTGACTAAATAATGAACACTGATCATGGAGCATCTTGCAGAGTCAACATGCCATAAAAATACACAATCCCAACACTCTTCAAGATGGCAGAAGAGGACTTCTGTGACAGCCCAGGAGCCCCCAAAATCAGAAAATCCATGAAGATGTTTTAGTGAAAGCTCTTTTGATGCAAAAAAATGGAAACCCTCTCTAACTAGTTTAAGGGGAGAGAGGGGCTGTTGGAAGGATATTAGGAATGTCACGGAATCACGGGGAAAACATCATAGGATCCTGGAACAAGAAACCCAAAAGGCTTTGTGACTTTGGGCCATTCTTACATGTCTCTGGCCTATTGGTTGCAAATCGTCCTCACTTGCCACTGAGCATTTGTTCATCTTATTGCCTCAATAGCCTAGTCTCCTAAGACTTCTCAGCTCCCATGACCACGACTGACTGATCCTTCCTTCTGTGCCTTTCACTCACATTTATGAGAGATGATCTAATGAGCCCAGCTCACTGATGAATGAATCCTGATGGGGTCAGGTGTCCTTCCCCGAACCAATCGCTGTGATGGGGCAGGGAGGGTTCAAGGCCCTGAGTCTTGCTACCCATGAGCAGAGGCAAAACAATCATCACGATACCTGGTAAGAAGGGAAAGAGGAATACATTGACAGGGGGAGCTAAGGCTATCTTTAAAAGAGGACATACTCGCCCTTATCCACAATGAGTATGACAAATTGGGACTTCAGGTCAGAAGGCCATCCATTTAGTGGGCAGTATGCTAAGAGTTTTACATATGTTATCCTGTTTAGTATTCCCACTAACCCTGCACAGTGGGCTAATTATTCCCATTTTACAGGTAAGGAAAACTGAAGCTCGGAAAGGTCACTCACCGGGTCCCTCAGCTAATGGGTGGAGGTGCTATGGTCCAACTCAGGCCTGTCGGACTCCGGACTAGTGCATTTGTAGATACAGTTGACCACAGAACAAGGTTCTCCCTCTGTACATGGACTCAAATAAAATGTAGACAATATGAGGGATTTTTCACTCAAAATCAGCCCGAGTGAGGAAGAATGGGAAGGGACAGGAAGGCCAAGAGAAAAAAATGACATGTTTTTCCTGAGTAAATAAGGACAAAAAAGTGGAAGAAGCCTGGCCTATCTGAGGATCTTGAGAGTGAGGCAAAGGGCAGCAGAGAAAAATGAAATCCAAGGCCATAGAAAAGTACTTACTTTAAAGGAGTGATTTTTGTTGTTCTTTGTTCCTGTGCCAGAAGTGCCTATTAAAAAAAAAAAAAAAAAAAAAACACCTGCCGTTGCTCCAGCAACAGACAGAACCAGAGCCCTGCAAGGCCTTTGCCAGGTTGAGAGCTTTTTCTATTCCCCTGACCCCCAACTTTTCCATCGTCAAGATGAGGGGCAGAGGCTTGCTGAGACACAGCACTTGGAAGATATGCCAGAAACCCAGACCTCACTTGAGCTGGAAAGGAAGCTAAAGAGGCCTTGGGGGGTCAGGGGAGGCCACACGAAGAGCTCTGCCCAATCCTACCTGAAGACAATGACAGAGGTTGAGGTCAAAATCAAGTCCTAAAGCTGATCCACACAGAAAGTAAGAGGAAGCGGAACAGAGAGAAATGATGAAAGCTAAAGCACACGCACCTACCCCTAAAGACCCCAAGACAGACACATAGACATTCTTAAAGAAACAGGGAAAGAGAGACCAGAGAGGGAGAGGAGGACTGCCCTGCTTATTCTCCTGAAAGGCATCTGGATTTCTCAGTGAGATCCTGATTTGGGTCTTTTCCTCATTTTCCATCTGGACTAAATGGTGAAATGCCTGGCATGAGAGGTGCCGTGAGTCAGCGGCAGATTCAGGCTTGGTCCCTCTGCCCCTTTTCTCTGCTCTTTGCCAGACCACACAGCCTCCTTCCCCTCCTGCCAAGCATTGGCTTAGCTCACCATCCAGGTAGCACACTTCAAAGACTTAGGGGTGAGGTGGGCTGGGCTGGGCCAGCCTCAGGATGGGAGCAGATACCACTCCCAGTCCAAACACTCCTCGTCAGTTCTCTTGAATGCCTTCTGCTCCACTCACACCCCTCACACTTTGAATAACCCCTGGAAGTTAGAGCTGGAAAACCCAACGGTTCACTGGAGCGGTCTGTCTCTCCTGCAATGCAGGTCTGTGCAGCTTTATGACTGTGGGGTTGACCAGATGTCAGCCAATGCCCAAGCACAGCTTGGCATTAACAGTCTTTGTGCGTTTTTCCCCCGAGTTGGGCATACTCCCCAGGGCAATCAGAAAGACAGGCGGCGCTTACATGACCAGAAACCACAGGACCTCTATCAAGGTGTGTGGATTATGGTCACTATTATCAAGATGTGGTCTACTTCCTGCACCTCCTAAGATACGGCCTTTAGACCACTTTTTATCAATTATATGTGTCTGATCCCCCAAAGAAAACTATAAAGAGCTCCGCGATTAGGAAACACACTCATCTTTGTGTCCCTCGCAACACAAAGTGAAGGACAGAGACTCGTGTTACAGTGCTCTCATTAGATGCTTGCTGACTTGCGTCCCCTAACTGGTAGCCTCCTTTGACTTTTTTGAAACACTACAGAACTTCAGAAGCGGGAAAACGTCATGTCTCTTCCTTTCTCAAATCTTTTCTCTCCTGACATTTGGGCCTATGCATGAGATTGAGCACTGGTACAGGGAATCAGAGTCCTATTACTTTACTGGTAGAAAACCGGAGGATAAAAATGTCATTGACCTAAGAAATAAAATAAAATAAAATAAAATGTTTTTTAAACTGTCATTGACCTGTCAAGCATCATGGTGGGCAGAATTAAAGATGACCCCCATGACCCATATTCTTGTAAAATCCACCCCCTCACCCCAGGTGTTGGTGGGATATGTGATTTGCTTTTAACCACTAGAACATGGCCAAGGTGATGGGGTATCACTTCTGTAATTGAGCTATCTTAAATGGCAAAGCTGAAGGGACTTTGCAGATGTAATTCATTTGCAGTTGACCGAGTAAATTCAAAGATAGATTATCCACAGTGAGCCTGAACTAATCAGGTGAGCTTTCTTTAAGAAAGGGTCTAGATGGTCCCTAAAGTTAGAAAATTCAAACCTGCAGAGGTGCTTCCCCCCACACACGCTATCTCTCTGTCTCTGTCCCTGTTTCTCTCTCTCGCTCGCTCGCTCTCTCTCGCTCTCTCAGAGCTGGAATAGACACTTTTTGGCGTGGGTAGAGGGACTTGGTTTCTGGGGAGTTGCTGGGAGATAGATGGGGCAGGCAGCCACGCCCCCACCCCCACCCTGTCCCCCAGCAGTCCTCCCTCCCCTCCAGTCCATCCCAGCTGTCTCAAATGTTCGTTTCTCTCCATACATCCCAACCTCTTCCTACCTTGGCATAATGACCAGCTCTTGAGCTCCTTCAGCAAGATCAAATCAAACAGGTGTCCTCTACCCGCCCTTCCTCCCCCAGCACTACCACAGCAGAGGCCTTCCTGCAAAACCATGTATGATTGCAGGTAAAACTTGACTTCTCCTCCTAAGCCCAGACCGTGGTGCTCTTTTTTGCACAGAGCCTTCCCTCTGGGAGATCATACTTTTATTATCACACTTGTGTGGATGGTCCTCAGGTCTCTCCCACCAGCCCTGCTGTATTGTCCGTGCTCAGGATCGCTTCCCCCGGACGTACTCTATCCACCTCCTTCTCTCCACTTTTCTCCAGTGCTTCCTCTGCCCGGATCATCTGCCTCCCACGCCATCCTCTCAGATGTCCAGATTCTAAAACCTCAAAGTCAATGTATCTTCCACACGCCCACTTTCCTCAGATATTACTTTATTGGTCACCAAATTCTTGCTCCCTAATACAGAAGAAAATCATCTATCTTCCTACTTATCATTCAAGAATGTCTGGGTGAATTTTCAGGGTGTAAGAAGAAAGAAGCTCCATCAATATAATGGTGTACCTGAAACTGAAGAGTTACATTTTCACTGTAGGTTAGAATTCAGTCAGTAGAAATGGAGAGCAGGGGTGGAGCCATGTATATGGGGCAGGATGGCTGTGGAATAACGGTTGTTCAGGCTGAGGGATGCACTCATGGGGATTGTGATACTCCTGTCTACTTTTGTGTGTGTCTGAGATTCTCCACAATACAAATGCTTTTAAATAAAGTGAAATAACCAGTTAAATCTTTGGTAAGTCAGGGAGGGTGAGCCCACACTGTTTTAGTTGGCCCCAAATGGTACTCATGGGCTGAAAGTGAATTACTGCTTTGTTACCGCCCTTCTGGACCCATGTTTCTCCCCAGGCCCCCAGCCAGCCTGGGTCCTTCCTGCTTCTGGCTGGGGGCTGTGTGCATCTGGGACATTGGTTCTATAGCTGTGAGAAAACAACTAGGTAGATAGATACATAGGGACCTCCAAGATGCCAGTACATTACTAGTGCCTTTTCACTCATTTCTCTTTTGCGGGGAGTCGGGGTTTGAGTCCGGACACCACCTCAGAGCTCCTTAGCCTATGACAGTTCATCTCTGGATCTCTAGAATACAGAGCATTTTCTGTCTGCGTTTCACACTCCAGTTCCTGCCTGAGTCCAAGACTCACACAACTCCTGACATGTTTTCAGAACCGGCGCCGGCTGATACAGGTGGCCCCATCTTTGGGGCCAGCACTGGTGGTTTGTGGACGCAGAGTCATTGTAGCAGATGAACGGGGCATCGGACACACCTTTCTGACGACCTCATAAAGCCCCTTTACCTTTCCAGGCCTGTGGCCCCTCATTTCGACTTTGATTTTCAACCAATAGAGCCAATATTGACCTCATTGGCTTCTTGCCACTCAGTGTGGGCCCTACACATTCCAAACCCCCAGCCCTGGACCAAATCAAACCCCAGGAAGGGTCCAGAGTGGGCTCTAGCTGTTTCCAGCACAGGCACTTCCACCCCCCACCGCCACCAGCTCCCCCGCTGCCCTCTGCCATCTGGGTGGGTTTCTAACTGGCTGCAGTGAGCACATGATCATGGAGGATTTAATAATTACTAACAAAGGAAATTAAAATTTGTTTGGTTTCATGTCCTTTGCCTTTAATACTTTGGCAATCTGGAAAAGGTAACTAGGGAGAGAGGCTGGCTACTGAGAAATAAAAACAGTAAGTAGAAAGGAAGAGAGAAACAGACCCCATTCATTTACCCACACTCACTCACTGGGTCTGTTAGGTACCCACCGCTGCTCTAGACCCTCGGCAGCACAGTACTGAGGCCCACAGTCAAATGAGCTACTCTCAGGCCACTTTCTTTCTAGACATAATCAAAGTCTGAAAAGACAATGAGAACAGAGATGCAGACCTGGCTTTTAAAAATACCCCATGAAAAGGTGTTTGGAGAAGGTATTGTGAATAATAACTACCACTTGAGCACTTCCATGTGGTATGGGTTGAATTATGACCGCCCCCCCCCCACCAAATTCCTATGTTGAAGTGCTAACCCCAAGTCCCTTACAACGTGAACGGGTTTGGAAGGAGGGACATCCATCGCAAGTGTAATCAGTTAAGACAAAGTCATCCTAGAGTAGAGTGGCCCCTAATCCAATTATAACTGGGGTCCTTCTAAAAAGGGAAATTTGGACACAGACACACACACAGGGTGTAAGTCATGTGCAGACTGCAGTCAGGCTGCCACAAGCCAAGGAACTACCAGAAGCTACCAGAGAAGCTGGAACAGATCCTTCCCTGGCGCCTTCCAAGAGAGCCGGGCCCTGCTGATACCTTGATCTTAAGGTCCTAGCCTCCTGAACGGTGAGACTATAAACTTCAGTCATTTGTGGGACTTTGTCACAGCAGCCCTAGAAAATACACTACAGAACAGTGCTGTGCGAAGTGATTTTTTTTTAAGATTTTTATTTTATTTATTTATTTGACAGACACACAGAGAGAGCAGGAATACAAGCAGGGGAAGTGGAAGAGGGAGAAACAGGCTTCCCGCGGAGCAGGGAGCCCGATGCGGGGCTCGATCCCAGGACCCTGGGATCATGACCTGAGCCGAAGGCAGACGCTTAATGCCTGAGCCACCCAGGCGCCCTGTGCTAAGTGATTTAGAGATTATCTCATTTAACCATCGTGCCAACCCATTGATAGGTACCATAGCCCATTTTACAGAAGAATAAATTGAGCCAGGGGAAGGTCAAGTAACTTGCTTGAGGCTGAGCTGCTTTAATCTGAAAGGACAGTAGTAGTCAAAACTTGGGGCTCAGGCTGCATGATGTACGGAAGCGTTGAATCACTGTATTGTACACTTGAAACTAATATAATGCTGTATGTTAACTATACTGGAGTTAAAATCTAATTTAAAATTTTTTTAAAAATAAAGTTACCAAAACAAAAGTGAGAACAAAACATGGGGCTCAGGGAAACCTGTCCTCCACCCCAGTGTCCCCTAGCCGGGTAAACACCACCTCTCTCCCCTCAGCCTCTCAATCCTTACTCCAAATAGATGTTGTCTCTTTGGTTGGCTTATGGTGAAGATGCTTCCCTGCCCTGCTTGGTGGCCAAACTGGTGCCTTTACCTGCTCTAAGTCTATACAAGTAGAAGGGTCTAGTGAGTTGTGATATTCATGCTGTATGTGGTACCTCCACTACAGCACCTGCATTTACCAGCAAATCGGTAGCCACCTCGCTTGGCCTCATGCCATCTCTATGTGCAACCTCCAACACACACCTCCCCGCCATCATAGTACAGACTGTTCATGTTCTTTTCTTTTTTAATTAATTTATTTATTTTGAGAGAGAGAGAGAGAGAGAGAGAGAGTGATCATGAGCAGCGGGCTAGGGGGGTGTTAAGGGGCAGAGGGAGAGGGAGAGAGAATCCCAAACAAACCCCAATGAGCACAGAGCCAGACGAGGGGATTGATCCCAGGCCCCTGAGATTATGACCTGAGCCAAAACCAAGAGTCGGATGCTTAATTAACTGAGCCACCCGGGCATCCCTGTTCATGTTCTTTATATTTGTTTTTGTCCGAGGCTTGTCACTCACTCAGTTGTCTGCAGATTCCCCACATCAGTCAGCCTTGCATGCAGCTCTACAAAACTTGCTCCGTCTTCAAAGGCATGAGAGCCAAATGGCACCATGTTCATTGTCACTGGGCTCAACAGTGGATGTGGGCCCGACCCTGAGACAACCCACTGGGGCCAAGTAGGGGGACACAATGCCGTGCCATGAAAGTGAAGATGTTGCAGGACCATTTTGTTTGGCAAGTGATTGAAGGAGTTCTCACGGGGAATTTTTATTATACTCAATTTTTGTATTTCCAGGTGATTTTAACCACTACATAAGCCATGACTCTACTGTAGTTTTTAAAAAAATAGCGAGATAATTAAATCATCAAACAGGACATCAAACATGTATATGCCAAGCTCAAAAAACTCGCACTGTAACAGTTAAACCATAATCATGACATGACTGATTTCTTTTCAACAAAATATCAACCAAACATCCACACACTAAATCAATGGTATCACTTCGTGTTTTGTTGGGTTTGCAGTTTTGATTGAGTTCATTTACATATTTGTTGGATTTTACAGTGAGATAAGCTTGTGGAGCTTATGCCTTAATATGTACATATTTAAGTTACACTATAATTAACATATTTTAAGTACAACAAAAGGAGTATATTGGAATTTACTGTTATTTTAAAAGATTTTAAAATACTGTTATTTAAATGATTCACATTTGAGACACAAAGTGTTGACCAGACTAGTATATAAAGGGACAAAATAGAAACACATCAACATGGACATTACCAACAGTCAGGATGATGCAGAAATAGAACTAGGTGATTAGAAAAATGTTGGAATATTTAGGGGTCAGTAAATGTTTTTCATTTCAAGAGTAATTTATTAAAGAACTCCTGTGCTAGGAACTGTCCTGGGAGCTCCCGGCCAAGAAGCAGGGAAAGAAGGAAAAGTGGAAATAAGATAAAGATGAGTAAGACCTCGGGTGCTTCAAAACATTCTGTCTAAAGGGAAAGATTCAGTCTCACAGGTAATACTGAGTAAGCACTAACGAGGCTCACAGAGACTGCCTCGGTCAAGGCTCTAAACAACCATACTGGGTAGGAAATAAGTCTCCCCTTCTCCCCATTTTACTGATAAGGACAGAGGACCGTGTAGGATAAATGCTCTACATAGCTAGCTAGGTGTCTTTAGGAAATCATACATGTGAGTTGGGGAAATCTGTCAAAGTTGGGAAAATCTGTCAAAGTAGATGTGATTTCATTTGAATCTTTAGTAATGACTAGTTCACTAGTCAGAACAGAGGGGAAACGCATTCTTGTCAGAACGAACAGTTTGTGCAAAGACATGGGAGCATGGAAAGGCATGATTTCTCTAAGGAATGGCACAAAGGTGTAGACTGACCCAGCTGAGAACAGTCAGTCAGAGTCAGCTGCTTTGAAGGGGCTCAAGCCCATTCCTCAACTCTGGCAGTGAATCAAACCATGTCACTGGACCAATCCTTTCCACGCTAGTAGAAAAAGAGTGTTTCCTAATGGTTTGGAAACCAGGGCTCAACTTTTCCAACCAGTGCCACCACATACAGTTTCACAGGTTGTGTACTGCACAATAGGAGTCCCATCTAAGTGGCACTATTTACAGCAGACATCATAGATATGCACATTCCTTATGACAATTTCCTGGAAGGGGGAGTAAGGTTTCCTATTCTAAAGAAGTCTGTATTTCTTAACAATTTTCTGACAAATAGATGCAAAGTGTCTTGAGGAAGGGTATCTTTTTCTAAATCACACAAATCTGCCCTATGGGCTAGTGGTGGTAAACTAGCCCTTACGGCTTCTTTCCCTTGAATTGTAAATGGAACCTAGATTCCACCCATGCGCTGTGGTTTTATTTGGCCTTTTCAGGGCTCAACTGCATCTGCTTCAAGCTGTTAACATTCTGTCTCTCTCTCTCTCTCTCTTCTCCTATCCCATGTGATTCATCTTCCCTACGTAGCCCATCCCCCTCCCTCCCAGACCTGAATCTACCAACATGGTCTTTCTTTAAATCACAACAGATCACTTTTTCTGGTTAATCTCATTTTTCCAAAATTCAAACACAGCTCTAGGGCTGTCCATTGTACAAACATGTCAGATCCCATGATCCAAGAAGGCCTCCAACCAGAAACTGTATTTATGGAGCCATCCTTATTCTGCCGTATCTCCCTGGAATGGTTCCAGAAGCCTTCTAAACATCAATTCTTAAAACTATTAACTTGTATATTGCTCACACAGAAATATAAGTCACTCTGAGTCATAGTTGGCTCCAGCTCCATCAAAAGTCAGCCCTAGGGTCAATGTGGACTGTAGTTAAATTGCCACCATAACAAGCACCACTACAAAATTAACTCTAAGTAGCTCGTGGTTTCACCCTCAAAATCATTCTAATTCTGTTCGGTAAGAAACTTCATGTAAAACCAGGAAAACGGCTGTGCAAAAGTATACAAAACTCTTTCAAAAGAGTGGCTACCTCTGCAGAGAAAAGAGGCAGGGGCTGGAGGCGGGCAGGGGGACAGGGGTGTGCAGGGTTGCGGGGGGAGCTGTTCTCTGTGACACCGTAGATCTTTTTAACGGAATCTCAAACAAGGATGGCAACATGGTAACATGTTAAATGTGTGTGGTGAGTAGAGGCTATCTGTTACACTATCTTCTGCTCTTTGAATGGTTGAAATATGCCATAATTAACATTTAAAAACTTTTAAAGGACGTTTTTTTATGCTCTTTGGCTGAAGGTCATATTCTAATTATTCATCAGAGAAGCTTTAGGTCATTCTTTGATGAACCCAAAGTAATCAAGTTCTGACCTGGCCGTACCTGTCTCCAAGGTACAGTGATCATGAATACAGCTGCTGGTGGGACTTGGAAGGTGTCCCACCTCCACTGGATCAGTGCTGTCATGGCAAAAGGCAGTGCCAAGGCCGGGGCAATGTACAGAGGACCCACAGGGTATTGATGTGGCCCTCCATTGGTGCCTTTGCTCTCCCCCCCACCGCCAACCCCCGTCCCTGTCCCCGTTGCTAAAGACTTTCACCAGAGTCTGCTTCCGCCCCCTTGGAGAAAGGAGGTGTGTTTGAAATGATGTATCTATTCTGCCACCTAGCCTTCAGCCCCATCACTACAACAGAGCTGCCTTTCACCATTCTGCAGAGACCTCAGTCTGGCTGAACTTCCCTTATCTGGGGAGGGACCTGATCAACCAGGTGCTTTATTTCTTAAAGGTGACTGTACCTTAGTTTTAATCTAAGATGAAGTGGCAGCATTAGTACGTCCGATGTGTGCTGGTCTCTGGAAAAGGGACTGATGTCAATCTCAAGATACTTAAAACGGAGTAATTACTCACTGCAGGGAATGGTTTCAGCAAGTCTGTCTAAGGCAGTGAGGAAAGTAATGCAAAGGAAAAGAATGAAGACAAGACCCTTAGCTGACATTTTTCCTTTCCAACCGGAGGAACCCATGATACTTGATGTCCTATTAAAAGTCCAGCTTTCCCAAACCATGTTATCAGGTGTCACCCTTGCCTTGAAAATCACTTAGAAACTCAACAGAAAATGATCAAGCTTTATAAAACAAAAATGTTAGTCGCCCTTTGAAAAGTTGTCCATATAAAAGCATAAATCTTTTACCCGGTTGCATTTCCTGAAAATTGGTTTTGCTATGCAGTTGGTTTTTTAAAGGAATGGGGGGGAGTGATCTCTAGGGGATGAGACACAAGTGGATAATATTTGACTTCTTACTTCTCCAAGAAAAAATGTGGTTGAAAGGCATCAAAACTCGGGCATGCCAGGGTGGGAAGCAGAGTTGGGAAGCTCAGGGCAGGGAAAACAAGTCAGCAATAAATGAGGGAAGGGAACCTGGCCTCTGACATTTGCATCTGGCAGGAATAAATGAGCCCCTCCTAACTAAATTCATTGATGCAAACTATTTTTTTTTTCCAGAAGCAATCTTCTAAAGGTGATTGTGAACACATCTAGGTCTACAGAGTGGAGGGGAGGAGGGAAAGAGAATGGAGAAAGGCCCACAGGCATGCCCCATAATCCAACATCATGTACCAGAACTTCTCCTCCACTATCTTATGTTGCCTATGGACTCGTGCAAGCAAGCCCATCTGGCCAGTCCTGTCTTTGGACCAAACCACTGTAGACAGCCCCAGGCTCCTGAGAATTCTTTGTCTTGTGTTTTCAGAAGCCTACCCACGGTCCCTGGAAGAGAAGCTCTGTCCTATCAGCTCTCATCCTCTCATGACAAGCTCATTTCTAAGCAGACACATGGAATGTTCACTTAACATTTACAGAGCTGCAGAGCATGCGCTCTCCATGGCCCCTCTGCACCCTACCCCAAGGACCAGCCTCAGCCACCACCACCTCCTCCTTCTCTCCACAGGCTTTCCGTCTGTCTTCTCCATGAATCATCCCCCTCTTCCTTCTACCTGTCCTCACACATTTTATTTTCCGGCCACTGGAAGTTGGCTAGACAAAAAGACATGTCACTGGAGGCTGTCTCTCTCAGAACTCAGGTTTCTCTGGAAGGAGCACCACAATTTCCCTATTCATCTTAAACGCTACCAGCGTGCTTGGAGTCAGCTTTGCTGCTGAGTTGGTGCAGAAATAGGAGCAAGGGTCAGAACACACACCGCACACTGTTGGGCCACTCTTCTAGTCTGAACTTGACACAAAAGGGAAAATAACAGGATTTCCCTGGTTCCTGAAATATTTCAACCAAATTTTTTGAGTGCTCTTTCTCCCCCTACCTTTCCAAGCCCCCAGATGGAGGGGAGAAGCCATGCAAACAGGTCTTGCAGTTTGGGGTTTTTTTTGGGGGGGGGAGGTGTTTTTAATCACTAAGCACAACTCCTCTTCCCTCTCCCAGCCAACACCTAAAACCCCTCTGGCAATACAAACAAAAGCACAACTTTAAGCTTTAGCCTCCTTTTAAAATGTGCCTTTCAGCAAACAGATAAGCAAGTAGAAAGATCAGGATCTGGGAATGTTAACAGCATACAGTGAGATGCTCCTGAACCAAACCAGCAAGAGAAATATTTTCTTAAAAGCAGTCCTACAGAAAGAATTCTTATCATAGATAAGGGTGCAGTCTAGTGGCAAACTTCATGAAATGCAGCCCCTTTTTTTCCAAAGGAAAGGGAGAGCCCTTCTAAAGAGAAGAAGGAAATGTAAAAGGGGTGAATCCCACCCCAGGTCGTCCCAAATGGGGCGGGCAAGGAGGAGTCATTTCTCTCTGATCTGCCTGTGAAGTCCACAGCCTAGCCATGTGGATTTCATAGACAAAGGGAAATCACCACCTTCCTTCCTTTAAGACTTTAGCTTTCTTTCATTCTACTAAGGAAAGAAGGGATCCTATAGTGTTTGAAGAGGTTGCCTGAGGTTTCGAAAAGAATAATAATGTCCCTAGTCAGGATCTCTTCAGAGCAAGTCCTCTGGCCCTGTCAGCTCTCAGTCCTGAGATGTACCTGTGCATGCCAGTCAACCTTAGAACAAGGTGCTCCTCTGGTCTCTCATCCATTCCCTCCAGAGATGTGGCCCTATCCAATAGAAATGCTCCAGTAGAAGAATATGAAGGGAACATATCGCTCCAATCTGCCTTCCTTCCATCCCAAAACTCCACACCAGGACACATTAGGTCACCAGGCAAGATTTTCAGACTTAGCATCTTCTGGAAAGCGCTAGTCTCTGTAAGTCACTGCTCCCTACAGTGCTGTTGAATGAATATCCCTTCCCACAAGTACACACAACACAGATACCCACAAGCTTGAATAAGCGTGCAGGCATGTGTGCGTACACACACACACACACACACCCTCACACAGTAACTTAGACACTAGCAGACAGCCATTTCCCAAAGCTTAGGAAGAATTGTTTGGGTACTGTATATATCCACTTGGCTAGTAAGAAAATGCTTCTCCCTGCAGCCTGGGCCTTGGCTAGTTAAGGGGTGGGAGGGAGGGGGAGACCGCGTTACTCTTCATTGTGTCCACCAGCTCCTCGAATTCTCCCTTCCACTCGCGCCCCCCACCGACCCCCCCGCCTTGTAGGCATCCCAGCCCTGTCCCCCAAGCCCCTTTCTTACATTCCGGGGGGAGGGGGACACTGTTCCGGGAGCGCAGGGGAGCCCCCGTGCGTCTAGAAGGCCTCTCCCCACCCCCACCCCGTGTGAGTTTGTACTGCAAAGCTCCTTGGCATCCTCGCCTGGGTTGGGTGTTGGGGAGCTCAAATAGCAGCTACAAACTGGCTGGCGGCCAGGGGCCGTCTATTTAAAAGCGCCTGCTCCACCGGAGCCCGTAGTCTCTTTGGAAACTTCTGCCGGGGGGAAAAGAGCTAGGAAAGAGGGGCAAATCGGTGTGGGTTTTTTTTCTCTTTTCTTGCTTCTTTGAATTACCCCCTCTTCCGTTTGCACCCTTCTTCGAGCTTCACGCAGAACCTGCGGATTTCGAAGAGGTGCTGGCAGAGTGGGAGCAAAGAGGTGTTAGGGTTTGGGATTGGGGGGCTTTTTTTTTTTAATTTCTTGATTTCAACGTTTTCCCCCACTCTCGCGGCCACCGCCGCCGCCTCTTACCTGTTCCTCGGCAGCCGCGCGCTGCAGGCAGCTGAAGGTTAGAAAGGAGCAGGGTGCATTTTAGATCTTAAACAAAATTTTTGAAGACAGACCCGTTCTTTTTCTCCCCCCACCCCCACCCCCTTCTCCTCCACAGCCTCCGAGCTCATTATTCCGGTGGTTGCTTCGGGGTGAACAATTTTTGTCTTTTTCCTCCCTGTAATTCTGAGCAGGTCTGGCCGGGGGGGGTTGTTTCTCCGGCTTCCACTCCCTCCGCGTGCACCTGGCGCTGCTCTTTCCCCCCCAACCTGTTGCAAGTCCTTTAATCCTTGCAATTGGGACTTGCTTGCAGGCACCTCAGCCCTCCATCTCTCCCTACGTTTTGCAATTGTCTGGGGGAGGGCACCTGCTCTACCTGCCAGGAAAAATTTTTTTTTAATTTCTCCGGGCGCCCTCTTGGTCCCTTTCTCCCTACACGCTCGCTCTTGTGCCCCGCCCCAAGGTAAAGGGGAAGACTCGGAGAAGATGGTGCTCACCGCGGTCCTCCTGCTGCTGGCCTCCTGTGCGGGGCCGGCCCAGGGCCTGGGCTCCTTCGTGCACTGCGAGCCCTGCGACGAGAAAGCCCTCTCCATGTGCCCCCCCAGCCCCCTGGGCTGCGAGCTGGTGAAAGAGCCGGGCTGCGGTTGCTGCATGACTTGCGCCCTGGCCGAGGGGCAGTCGTGCGGCGTCTACACTGAGCGCTGTGCCCAGGGGCTTCGCTGCCTCCCCCGGCAGGACGAGGAGAAGCCGCTGCACGCCCTGCTGCACGGCCGCGGGGTTTGCCTCAACGAAAAGAGCTACCGCGAGCAAGCCAAGATCGGTGAGCGCGCTCAGTGTGCCAGTCAGTTACACGGCGCACGGCCGGGGGACACGGGACAGGCTGGCCCCGCGCGCTTGGCCCAGCAAGTGGCTTGGAGCCGGGGTGTAGCCCGGGAGGAGGGCGGGGAGGGTCCTTGCACTTCGGAATTGGAGCCGGGCGGATCCAGCTACCCCGGGGCTGCTTTCTTAGCCGAGCCTCTCCCTCTCACGGCTTTCGCTCCTTCTCCTCGCCCCTACCCCCACCCTTCCCTACCCTCCCCCTCCCCCTCCCCCTCCGTCTGCATACTGACTCTGAGCTGCTTTCGGTCTCCAGGTCCAAACCCCCAGGTACTCAATTCCCAGTCTGAGAAGGCGCCTGTTACATTATCAACTCCCTCCTCCACCCACCCAATACGGCTTTTTTCTGAACTTGAAAAAAAAAAAAAATCTCTTTGTTAAAATACTGCTTTAACTAGGGACCTGGAGAGAGAGGCGTTACCGGTCTTCTGTGGTAATTCCACCTTTGTCCCTCCCAGCCCCTGCCCCTGCCCCCCACCAGTCGGTCCTGGCGAGTCTTTCCCTCTACCCCTACACGCACTCGCGCGCACACACACGCACCAACGCTTGAAAGCTAACGCCTTTAGGGTGGGGGCTTTGATGCCCCTCCCACGTGCACACCCATTGCTCTTGACTCGGTGTGATTGTTTGCGGCACAGGGTAAAACATTAAAATGCAAAATACCTTTTTTTCCTTCCAGGAAGGGAAAAATTACTTGAGCACGCTCGGCGGCGGTGGGGAGGCGCGGGGCGGGGGGGGGGGGCGAGGGGGAGCGGGGAGAAATGGGAAAGAAGGGTTTCTGTTCCCCTGTTGAGTGTTCGTCCCTGAATCTAATTCCTTTTCCCCCCCGCCCCAGTTCAGACTTTACCTAGGAGGAAAGGTGGACATAGGGGCAAGAAGGGATGTAGAACTCAGACATCACAACTTCCCCGCCAGTGCTAATCTCCGCACCACCACCACCACCACCTCAATCTTTCAAACCGGATCACAAGTGGGTGTGGTGTAAATGCGAGAGGGGCCCAGGAAACACAGAATGCAAAATCAACTAGGCGGAGACCGAAAAGCCGCGCTCCCGGAGCCTCCCCACCGCCTCCAAGTAGCCCCGCCCCCGGGTGGCCCCGCCCCCAAATTCTCTGCTTCTCGAGTCTAAGGTTTAAAAGGTTGATAGAGCTCCTTGTTCTGATCAGAACAGTTCTGCCCGCGTTCCTTAGAATGTGTTACTTTTTAGACTTACCTGATCTTACTTTTTTTTTAAGTCTAATGAGCTGTACACAAAAATCTGGGCTCTGAAACGTCAACCTTTTATTAATCCTCTCCTAAAGAGGTTAAGACTTAGCTAAATAACGTTTTTTCAGTGTCGTTTTTCATGAGGCAATGTCTTTTTCCCTCCTACCCCGTCCATTAGGGCGCCCCAATATGAGTTTTCGTAACTACAAACTACACACTATCACGTAGGATACGAGTGCGTCAGCGCTTGAGAAGCGGCAAAACTTTCCTGGGTCCAACCTCGATCCCCGCAAACCTTGCAGGGTTTGCCTGTCGCCTTCGGCCGCCCCCCACTTTGAGAAAGGCAGTGGTCCTCCGGATTACAGCCTGCAAAAAAGGAACGGAGTGCAACGCGCAGGCCCCGGAGGCCCTGGAGGCCGGTTTGTGGAGTTATTTTTATTAAGAGCCACTTTTCAAAGGCGGTCCTGGCCGCCCTCATCTTGGGGGATGTGGATTTGGAAAAGCTTAGCAGGGCGGAGGGGGGCGCGGGGAGGAGGAGTGGAGAAAAGGTATGAATCGATTTCCTGGCTTGGAAGAGAGCGCTCTGGGTAATAATCCGGTCACATCGAAAGTATGCAAGGTATCACTCAGCCGCTTTCTGGACCGGCTTTTATTCGCCCAACTGTGAGGTTGGTGTGATGTGGTTGGTGGGGAGGGTGTGCGCGCAGGGCGCGCGCACGCGCAATTGCTTGGAAGAGCAAATTGGCTCATCATCCAACTTTCCAGTTCAACGTAACGCGCGCGCGTGCGCGCGCGCGCGCACACACACACACACACACACACACACCGGCTTTTCTCCCGAGCAAGATGCCCTTTAGACTTCTGCTGCCCATTCCTCAACCCCCACCTTCAAGGTGCCTCCTGGCGAACACGTAGTTGCCTCCCCGCCCCACCCCACGCTTTCTTGGCGACTCCACCCCGCCTTTGGCAGGTGCCTGACCGACCACGGTTGCAGGATGGCTGCAAGAGCTGACCCCTTCCTCCCGGAAGATAGTATGGTAGTGGGCGCTCCGGGCTCCAGTCCTTCAACTCGAAAACCGTTGAGTAGGTCCCCAAAAAGTTGGAGATGGGTCCATAAAGAGAGGGAAATGAACAGAGAGAGGGAGGAGAGTGTCGGCTCTCTTGACCAAAAATCCTGCTCCCCAACAACCCACCACCATGTCCCCCTACCAAAGTTCAGCAGTGAGAAGCTGGATTTGCCTCTCTCTCCTGCGGTTGCCATACAGATAATAGATACGGATAGGGATGATATATGCATATATATACGCACACATAAGTCAAAAGATATATGCGTATATAAAGAAAGATATATAGATACGTATCTTTTTTTAACCAAAAGAAAAAGTGCATTTCCAGAATCCGAAACGGGGAGCCGAAGAGAGCGAGGTGGCAGGCAGCCAAAGCTGCTGGGAGGAAGAGCTGAGGACCGGCGGGCGGAGACTGGTGTTTTGCTGGGCGCGTTGCTGAGCAACCGGAGAGCGAGTCCGCCCGCTAACTGGGTGCTGGGAGCGCGCCGAGCCCTGCATTTTATTTTGGCCAGTTCTGGGGCAAAGATAGATATAGAAACAGGGCAGTGTGTGTGAGGCTGGAGGGAGGCTGGAGACTGGAGTTATTTATTGAGCCAAGCTCAGTAAATATGGGTGAGCTGGGTCCAGTCAAGGAAGCACCGGGCTTTGCTTGGGCATTGTTTGCAGAAGGACCCTTGTGGCTTGCTGGGCAGGAGGGCGAAATACTACTTGCCCGGTTCTGGGAGATCTCTCCTGAGCCCGTGAGACGTTAAGCTTGGGATACAGGGAGAAATGGGTTCTGAGTTTCAGTTCTGTCACTGAGAAATAAGAGAGAGAGGACAGAAAGTACACTCTGGGAATGAAAAAATATTATCTAAATAAAAATGAATTCGGCCTTTGCTTCTTTGAGGGGTTTGGCGTCCATCACCCTGTCATCCACTCCAAGCCTGGTCCAAATGCCATGTTGAAGTCAAGTTCCAGAGTTAGGTTTATTGGCCAAATTTGTGTCTGGGTTGAACAAGCTCATGGAAAACCAAAGGAGCCAGATTCCTTTCCCACCCGCACCCCCTCCCTTTGAAATAAGTCTTTGAGAGGCTGGCTGTGCCGAGCCAACCAAAGTGGGAGCAGGGAAGATGAGAGACCGAGAAGGTGCTTTTAACTTGACTTTTCTTGCCTCCTGCCCCCTCTTTCTCCTGTGTCAGCTCAGACTGGAAGGGCAAGGACAGTTGGCCACAGTGAGAACACATTTTCTTTCCATATTTCTCTTTTCTTCTCCCTCCCTCCCACTCCCCCACCCCTTCTCCATCCCCTAGCTCCAGGGCATTCCCTGAGGGCTCGAGTTTTAGGCCAGAGCTGCTGCCAGTTAGTGTGGGGGCTTGGGTTGGATCTGAAGGGCAGGTGGGTTTGCAGCTGCAGAGGGAGGACCCGGCTGACCTAGGAGGCAGAGGTCACCATGAGGGTTACAGCAAAGGGTATGGGAGCAGGAATCCCAACAGAAGCCCTGGTACCCTTAAGGGGTGGGGGGAGGGGGCTAGCAGGAAAGGAAGGTGATTTTTGTCTGTAGTTTTTACCTTGCACCTGAGCAATGCCTTTGAAACTTTCGGTTATTTAATGCATAGAACATAGAACTCTGGAGGAGGGATCCACATACTCTGAGCCCACTGCATCCAGAAACTGGAAGAACTCCATAAACAGACCAGGTACCAGTGAGGGACCAACAGGGAGCAGAAGTGAAGAGGGCGGGAGAAGGGATGTGGTGAGAGATGAGGAGGCAATGTGGAGGGGTTTTGTTTGAGTTTTTGTTTTGCATTTTTACTATGTTGGTCCAAAAGTTGCAATCCCCAGAGAGCATCCTTAAATGGCAATCTGGATATGTTTTCCAAAACAATGGGATTTATTACATATTTGCAAAAATAAATAAAGAAATAAACAAGGAAGCCCGTTCTAAGCTTCTGCTTCCCACTGCCCCATGTCCAGAGGATCTCCTACTTTTGTTTCCAGTTCCTTTTTTTTTCCACGATTTCTATTATGATGCCTTCCCCCTCCCCCCACATAAATCCAGAGGAGCTACTGAAAACCTCTCTGAGAGACAAAGTGGCTTTTCCTACCTGGCCGCTTGGCTCAGCTCAGTCCTAGTGTCTCCCCAGGAATGGTCTAGGTATTAGCCAAAGAGTGTTAATACTGGAAAGAACCCATAGATCGTAGCACTCAAAGCGACCGTTTTACAGATGAGAACACTGAGGCGGAGAGTGCAGAGTTACGTGTCCAAAATTAGGTGCAGGATTAGCAAGCAGAGTCAGGGCTAGCACTCAGTCTTACTGTCCTCTTGATTCCACACCCACGCCCCATCCCGGCCTTTCTTCACTAGTCACTAGGGCTCTCGCCGGGGCCCAGCCTAACTTGCCAGGAAGCCTTCAGCAAATATGGCCCAAGGCTGTCTTCCCATAGTGGGGGTTGTGAAGATGAACTGGGGGCTCAGAACTTGGGAGTGCTGTCTTTTAAGGGAAGAAGTAACTTGGCCCCAAAGTGGAGAATGCAACACCCTTTTTATTTTCAATCACACTCTGTTGCATCCCTTTTCCTACACGGTCTTGGAAGCAAGACTGGCTTAGGCTAGTGGTTTAGTGAGGGATGGGGACAAGGAGGGTGGACAGGGACGGTGCTGAGCCCAGGCTTCGGGTCCATGTACTAAACCTCCTTCCCTGAACTGCAGGGAGCTCTGCCGATGTGGGAAGGCAGGCAGGCCCTCTGGCCCACCGTGTAGAAGGAGAACATGGCCCAGAAGTAGCCAGCTTCCGCCAGCCTCCACCAGCACAGGCCTTTCATGGAGTCAGGCAAGCAGGATGAGGAGACCTGAGCTCTGGGGTGGGGGGAGGGGGAGCAGGGTAGGAGCGGGGAGAGGAAACCACAGGCCCCCAGGCCCCAAGAGTTGATAAGGAAGAGAGCAAGAAAGTCACCGGGTTTGGGAACATAGGCAGGTATGTCAGCCATCTTTCCAAAGGAGAACAGAGACAGTCCTCCTGATTACAGCTGGGGGCCTCAGATGGATTCGAGGAGTTGCGGAGAGCCAAGAGCCATATGCTACTACATCCTGCAGCTGGGGCTGCTCCTCGCTTGGGGGATTCTTAAGAGGGAGGCAGATCAGTTAAGGCCCTCCTCCCAATAGGTTATACCTGCCAGGTGCACCCTGGGGGAGTTTTAATATAAAGAGGTTAGTTTCCTCATTTTTCATCCCTCCACCTCAACCATCAGACACGGGCCTTCCCTTGCCAAATCCTGAGGCAAGGCGCAGACCAAATTTGTACTCAGAACCTGGCGTCCTTTGACCTTTGCTGGTTCACACAGATGATTTAGGTGGGCTCTAGTTATCCTGAAGCATTCAGATTGTACCATCACACCTGAACTGAGTATCCTCCACCTTCTCTTTGTCACCCCACCGAAGAGGACTCTCATCCCAGACCCTTTAGAACAGCACTGGCCAGCGGAAATCCAAAACAAGCCACACATATAATTTCAAATTTTTTAGTCACCACATTTTTTAAAAAGGCAAAAAGAAACAGGTGAAATTCATTTTAACCATATTATTTTAATTCAATATATCCAAGATATTATCATTTCTACATACACTCAAGCAGTTACAATGAGATATTTTACGTTCTTTCTTTCATATAAAGTCTTTGAAATCTGAGGTATAGTTTGCATTTACAGTACATCTCAGTTTGGACACTAAATTTTCATTAAAAGTACTTGATCTGTATATTTAAGTTTCATACAATTTACAGTTGAAAAACTAGATTCATACACCTGAGTCGTTCCAAACACACCCAAAAAGTTTCCAATGACCACACTGAGTATTAGTTTTTAAATTTAAATTAATTTCAATGGAATAATTTTTTTTAGAGTTGGGGGCAGAGTGAGAAGGAGAGAGAGAATCTTAAGCAGGATCCACACCCAGCATGAGCCCGATGCGGGGCTCGATCCCAGAACCCTGAGATCGTGACCTGAGCCGAAATCAAGAGTCAGATGCTTAACCGCCTGAGCCACTCAGGGGCCCCTAAATGAAATAAATTTTTAAATTCAGCCCCACTAGCCACATTTCAAGCTTGAATGGCCACATGTGGCTAGTAGCCACCCAACTGGAAAGCACTAGACGCCACCAGCAAGCCCCCCCTACACCTGAGAAAGGAAGTAATGTCTGCTCTCTCCTCCTGCCCTGAAGAGTCCAAAAGGAAGAGTCTGAATCTGGATTGCCAGACACCACAAGACTTGTTTGACCCCCAGCAACTCTCTTTTCTTAGGGGGACTTTGGAGAGTTCTGGCTGCCTGCTCCCTGACACCTCCTTCTGGTCATCCTGGACTATTCTCAGGGAAGGTGGCTGCCTAATTGTAGTGTTCTGAATGGACCGCGATGAGTCATGAGTTGGAAACGTAGCCAGTTCAGACAAAGGGCCAAGTGCTTCCTCTCCCTCTCTCCCTTCTCCATTCAGAGGCTGCTTTCCACCTAGCCCCTCCATTCCCTTCTGGTTTGGGGTATATGTGAGGAACAGATAGAGACATTTCTACTGAGCATGCTCTATCTTCCCCAGCTCTAGAGAAACCCAGCCAGAGATACTCATCTTGGGAGTCGGTACGTAAGTGTGTATTTCTCATGTGTAAATGTATCACCAGCTGCCTCCTAGAGATCAAGAAATGTGTACCGGAGTCGCAGCCCTCGATCCTCCTTTGGCCCTAGGGGAGAAAAATGAGGGGGATCCTTTCTTTACCTCTGTTCCTAGGACAGTGGGAGATGTGTGAGCAAGACCCCAGCCTTTCGATCTGGGGGAATGTCACCAACTTGACAGCAGCCCTATCTATGCCATCAAGGGCAGTGGGTCACCTTTTCTCTCTCCATCTTTTGGAAGGAAACCTAGTGCCTTAATGCAGCATGAAGGAATGCCATTAGATAGGGGGATACTTCTGGAGGGAGCTCTCTAGGTGGGGACTGGTTCCTCTCACCTGGGGTTGGCAATCCGACTTGCTGGTAGTCTCTTATTCTGACTGTTTACCCACCATGCTATATGGTGTCTCTATTTCTCTGCTTAGGATAGAGATGTTACATACCTACGTTGGCCAACTTCGCTGTTGGTTTAGAGCACCTGAGTACATTAGTTTTCCTGGCCTGAAACGGGATGGGGGCTGGAAAGGAGCTCAGCAGGGTAAGCCTGTTGTCCTCATTGTCCAGTCACTGAGGCTCTGCACCTGCTCCCCGCCTCTGCCATTCACCCCAAGTCAAACTTCCCCTCCAGTGTCTTCTTGCAACTGATCCTTAGGATCACAGTTTTTGGGGTTTGTTTTCCTCTTAAAAAGACAGGGCCTCTTTCCTTCTCATCCCATAATTCGTGTTAAAAAGAGCCCAGAACATGCATATCTGTTACTGACCACAGAGGAAAAGAAAACAGTGTCTTCCAAGAGAGACTGGGGAAAGGCAGACACTGGCCAGGGATGGAATGGCTAGGAGGAGGCACACGGCAGTTCCCCTGGAAGGCTCAGCAGCCCCTCCCTACCACCCTGTGCCCATTCTCTTTATGCAAAGGCATGCACACACCATGTCATTGATTCTTTTGGCATCCACAGCTGGGAAACGGTCAGACTTCAGGAGACCGGAACACGTCTCACAATTTAAATAGTGAGCAGCCGATCCATCATTTCCCCGTAAGCTACATGTCCTAGCAAAAAGCAGAAGGATGCAGGTTGGCGGGGAAGCAGGGCAGGGTGGGGAGGGGGCGCAAAGCATCTAGCCACAGCCTGGCGTGGATTAGAGCCCTCAGACCAGCTGTCCAGCAGGACTTTCTGCAGGGATGAAAATGCTCTCTATCTGCGCTGTCCAACTCAGCAGCCGCTCACCACTGTGGCTATGGGTCCTTGAAAAGTGCATAGAGCAACTGAGGAGCTAAATTTGTAATTTGATTTCATATTTATTCATTTAAGTGGCCACATGTGGCTAGTGAGTACGGTAATGGATAGCACGACCTTAGATCAAAGAAGCCCTATAAACCCAGGGGAGCTCCACTTGTTGGCGTACCCCTGCGACCCGTTCCTCTGGTTCCCAGCTCCCTCTGCAGCAGCCACAGGCTTACAGGCAGGGGCATGAGTGAGGTGTCCTCTCAAGGCATCCATGTAACTGTGATGTGCCTGAGTTTATGTTACAGATGCACTTCTAGACCCACTTCTCTTTATCTCTCGAGGAAATCTGTGCATCTCTCCATTTAAAGATTATATACTGAATACCATACAATGGAGAGAAAAAGATAAATGACAAAGCTCTGCCCTTAGGAAGTTTACTGTTTAAATTCCACTGAAGGAGTAAGAATGAGAGCCGGAGGAAACCCAGCTCCCCTTTTCATTCCTTGTAGAGAGATTCTGGGCAAACCCATCTTGTCTCCTGGCTAGAAAAAGAGACTTTCCTCTCCCCAGGTCCAGGTGGCCTGGCAAAGCCCAACATTCTTCCTGAGCTGTGAATTCCGAGTACGCCTCTGTTTCTTCAATTTCCGTAAGCAACGTCGCAATATCTGGGCCACCCTTAGTTCTCTGAAGTTCGATGATGAGGTTAAGGTAGAGTGGGAAACTACCACCAGCCCAGGACCAGGGTGTTAATGGTGCCAGGACATGACTAAGAGCCCCAGGATGGAGGGTTAGATGGCAGGGGGCAACAGGTCCCCAACACCTCCATCACTGGGCTGGGGAGCAGGATGGAATCAGAAGGCTTCTTAAAAGCATGTGCCTGCGCCTACCGGCGCGCCATCAGGCACGCCCGCAAGAAAGCAGCGACAGCCAGAGGGTGCGTGTGGACAGCATGGTGGCCCTTGGGTGGGAGGCATGCATTGTACGCTCTGCTGTGAGCGGCGCTGCCCACCCTAGGACGCCTCCGGGTCCATAGCAGCTGGGCCTACAGCCAGACACCCTCTGTGTTTGCTGGGACAGGAAAATGGCATAGTCCTCAAGCAGGTGTTCATGTGTACCTGTGTGTGCCTCCGTGGAGGTTGGTGCAGCAGCGTGACCCGGGAGTGCCTTATGAATGAAGGAGGAACTGAGTTAGCCACCCCGATGTGGCAGGGGCAGGGGCCATCAGAGAGCGGCTCGGAAGGCGGACCAGACTCAGAACCCACCCGAAAGGCGACCATCAGGACACTGTGGTAGCCCTCACTTCCTTGGTCTTTGGATGAGATCGCGGAACTCACGGGCCCTTGGAGGAAGGAACAATACTGAGCATTCCACATTTTCCATCTGCTGCCGAATCCTTTCAAAATGACATCTAGAGATGGGAAGGGAGGCCCAGACAGGTCTCTCTTCTACCCCAGATCACTTTTCAGCTGCAGATTAGAGAAGCGGCAGGGGGCTAAGGCACAGGTCTGCCTTGTCCCCCCCCCCCCCATAAGCCTCCGGCTCTCACACCTGTCTTCACCCTCCCTGTATGTGGGTTTTTTCCAGTCGTCACCTGTCCATCCCCCTGACTCTTGAAATGCATGCTGCAGACACACAGAAGGAGAGGATTTGGGTAGCTGTCGGAGAAGTCTGGGAGGGCATCACGTAAGTCCCAGATCTTAAAATTGCCTACAGTCCCTAGAAATAAGCACTGGGGACATGTTGCATGGCCATCAGTCTAGTCCACCACCTACTGGCCATGGGAGGTATTGACCTGTTTGTGCAACGGCTTCCAGAACCTCCTGCACTTTGAAGTTCCTTTGCTGTGTGCAGGGCAACTTCACCAGGAAGTCCTCCCTTTTCATCCCACCTAAATCCCCTCTGCAACCTTGGTCCATTTTCTCTCGATGAAAGAGCACAGGAGCCGCCTGTCCACATGCACCTGCTTCTCTTATCTAAAATGTAAACACTGCCCAAATTGAAAGCCTATTTATGACTTGGCCAGGAAGCAGCGGAGTAGGCCTCGCTGGCTCTGGCATTCCAACTCTGGTCTTAACTTTCCAGCCATTTAGTCGTCGTAGTTCTGCACTGGCTTTGTGCTATGTCTCCACTGTCTCTGGAGCCTGCAGGGGACCACAAGACCCTGACGAGTATCCTCGATACTCCTCTTTCCTGCCGCCTACATAATAGGTCCCATGGGGTCAAGTGGCACCAAAAGCCAGGAGGCACATCAAAACTTTAAGCCTGCCCTTCGGAAGCAGCCAAAAAGCCTGTGAACTGGGGAAGGTATGCCCTCAGGAACCCCACCTCTGTGAGGGTGGGGAAGGAGAGAGGGTTTGCAGAAGTGCTTTGAGTTCCTTAAGGAACATACAGGAATCTACATCATTTTCCAGCATCAACATGTGCTTAGCCCCAAGGCCATACTTAAACACTTTGAGAGAAAAGAATAAGATCAAAGAAAATTTGCTGCCAAGTTTACTGAACCACTGTTAAGAGCCCCATCCTCCTCCCAGGAAGAGTGAGTCAAGGTTAAGGGCAGCCCACAGCATTTCTTAGAAAAGGTCCTAAAAGATGGAGGGTCTTGAGAAGAGCCGTCCGTATGTGGAGAGCTGTGAGCCAGCATGCCTCCATCCATGTCCCCGGAGGCCAGAGAGAGAAGCCCCGTGAGAGGTGACGCCACATCTGGTGGATGACACCCTCTGACCAGAGAAGGAGGGGTAGTGCCCCCATTCCAGATGTCTTTAAGAACTAGAAAGAGCACCCTGAGATACGTTCATGGACTATTCCTGCTTGGACACAGGGAGATGGACCCGACGGTCTATTGGAAGGATTCCAGGAGCTGGTACAGCCTGCTACTGGGAGTATGCAGCTTCCTGGGATCTCCCCCATGGAAGAGGGGACTCCTGGAGCCCAGCTGCACAGGTGCCCCTGAGGACAATTTGCTGGCCCTCCAGCTCCTCTAGGGGAGCCGCTCAGCCCTCTCACAGGTGCTCGTCAGCCCCTGGGCTTCCCACCCCCCTTCACTTCATCTGCTTACAATCTTAATTAGGGAAGGGGCGTGACCACGCACCACCAGAATGCCCCCCACCTTCCAATGGCAACCATCTCTTGCCCTCTCTTCTACCAGTGGTCAACCACTTTTTCAGAGTCAGAGTGCTTGGTGATGCTCAGAGAGGTTGAGTGAAGCATCTCAGATCACTCAGCAAGATGGGCTCAGCAGCCCTTCCATGCCACAGTTGGCTTTTCCTCTCCACGCACCTTTCCCCAGAACCTGAGCCTTGGGTTTGGGCCTAAGTGCTAGATCACAGAGCCCTAGCTTTTCAGTTTGTACTGAGTCCCCCAAGCCAGCTCTGCTCCTCCCTGCACTCCACCCCATGCTAGCTTGTCCCACAACCAAGAAGAGTGGCTTTACTCTAACCCTTGAAGGCTCTCGTCCACCTACCAGGCACTTCGCCACGCTGATTAACAATCACAGTAGGTTTCATGGAGTCAAGGCGAGGTGGGAAGAGGGAGGGAAAGACCACAAGTGGGGGATGGATCCTGGCACTGAGTTTTGGTCAGAGAAAGCCTGCCCATTTCTCTGCCATTTGTTCTCTCCGCATCATCAACCTCTCCGGTGACTACTTCCCCTCCTCTCTGGATAAATATCTAAATCAGCTAACCACCCAAAACACTGCAGACCTGTGGAGCCTTCTTCAGGGCGGGGAACTTCCCTGCCAGGGCCTTAAAGACTGGATACCTGTTCAATTAAGTTTGACAAATCCCAAGCCAACAGACAAACAGGTGCTCAGGTGTTTCCTGCCACCTGCCATCCTGACCGGCTTAGGCCAGGTCCCCAAATGCCTCCCTTACCCTACACCTGGAACTTCCCCTAGAGAGAGGGTTCCTGCCGCTGGGGACACAAAACAGGGTCTTCTCACCAAGATCCTCCTTCCCTGTGCAACCCCTCATCCCCACTTCCTTGGATCCCTCGCCTCCTCTTCATTCCCCATCCCAGGGCCTTGTCATGGTGGCTCCTGGAGAGCCCGGTGACAGTGGAGTGGGTGGAGAACAGGATTTTCCTTCATCTCATTTGGGCGATTCGGGGTCACTCCAGAGCCCTTTTCTTCTCTTTCTAAAATTTGAAAAGAAAAGAGGCAATGAACACAGGCTGCCCCGCCCCTGCCCACCCCACCTTGCACCTGGCCTCACTGCGGGCATCCTGGCCACGTCCTGCCCACCTGGGAAGAGCAATGGAGCCCTCCCCGCTCGGTCTGCCAAGGCCGGCGGGTCAAGGAGCTGAGAGGAGAATGGGGGGCCCAGAGAAGGGTGCCCAGAGATAAGAATGTACCGGACGTCTGTGGATGGAGAAAAGGCCAGGGGGTAGAATTTTCAGATCAACCAATAAATGAACAAAGTCCTACTTCTTTAAAGGTCATAAGTCAGCTAAGTATAGACTGTCACCAAGTCTCTCCTATATATAACTGCTCCAGCACCAGCCAGCTGCCAGCCTCTCTTGGCCTGGAGCTGAGTGCTCTTCCAGCCTCCCAGGGCCCAGAGCACAGAGCCAGCCTTGCGCCAGAGCAGGGCCTTGGGGTTCCAGGTCCCTCCACCCACACTGCACCCCTCCAGGCCCCACGTGTCTGGCTCTCTCAGGTCCCCTCCTCTCCATGATGCTCCCCACCACCCTGCTAGTCTAGATCCCGAGGACCCTCCTGCTCCCGGTTTCCCAAGTCAAAATCTATCTCAGCTCCAACAGTCCTGGAAGCACGAAGACCCCACTTGGGGATAGACTTGGCCTCTCCTGGCCACGCTGGGCTGTCACCTATTTTCCTCCATCAGCCTGCGTCTCTAGCTCGTGCTCTTCTTGGCAGCACCGCCCCGGCTATCTAGCCAGCCCCCCAGCAAGCAAGCCCCTCACCAGCGGCTGAGCACCCCCAGAGGCCACTTCCCTCCCACTGTCCCCTTCCTGCCCCCAGAATGTCCTGTCCCCCCGTCATACTGGCCCTCGTTTATCAGCCTGACCTTTTCAACCCCATTCCACTCCGCGAAGTCTTCTTAGATTTACTCCACTGGACGCCAGTCATACCAGCAACTCTCCAGCACTTGTACGAGTGCTGACTCCTACGTCTTCCTTCTTTCCCTGCTTTCCCCCAGTCTGGGAAGCGAAGCTCCCGGAGGGCAGACACCCTCGAGGCTCAGGCTCTGCCCTTGTGGCTCAGCCCCAGACGCTGACCCTCTGCCCGCTTCTCCTGCAGAGAGAGACTCCCGTGAGCACGAGGAGCCAACCACCTCCGAGATGGCAGAGGAGACCTACTCACCCAAGATCTTCCGGCCCAAGCATACCCGCATCTCCGAGCTGAAGGCCGAGGCCGTGAAGAAGGACCGCAGAAAGAAGCTGACCCAGTCCAAGTTTGTGGGGGGCGCTGAGAACACTGCCCATCCCCGGGTCATCTCTGCACCTGAGATGAGACAGGAATCTGAGCAGGTAAGTCTCACGGAGTTTGCAAACTTTGCACACTTTCTACACCCAGAGTGCCTGACAAGGTACAAAGGAGGAGAGAGCTTTGGGAGCGACTAGTTGGAACAAAATTCTCCATAGACCCTCAGCCCCCAGTGCCCTGGGCCACGCATTCTGCACATAGAGGTGCTTTCCCCTCGGGTCCTGCCGTGTCTCTCACCCCTGCCGTACTCACACAGGGCCCCTGCCGTAGACACATGGAGGCTTCCCTGCAGGAGCTCAAAGCCAGCCCGCGCATGGTGCCTCGTGCCGTGTACCTGCCCAACTGTGACCGCAAAGGATTCTACAAGAGAAAGCAGGTATGCCCCCGTCCCCCGTGCCCAAGTTCAGAGCGCTCCTGAAAATGGCACTTGCCAGAAAACCTTTACCTCTAAATGCTTACAATTTCTGTCATTAACAATAGTGTTTCCTGAACCTCCAATATCCACACAAGTACCACAATCAGGAGTTTCCCCATTCCCTCCTGTACTATACTCTGCTTCCATTTTGGTGATGCACCTTACTTACGTGAATTCATTTAAAAAGGAAACTTTATATCACCGTGTCATTTCACATGTTATATGCGCTATTTTCTGATAAACACACACATAAATATATGCACAGAGATAATGACTTCAAAACAAATTTTCAGCAGGTACCACCTGAAATAATCTACCTCCCATTTACAGCCAGGCTACCCTTTGGGCAACACTACTGTAGATTAACCAGTAATACTTAGCCTATTTGAGTGGTACCCATTACCTTAGGCCAGTGGTTCTCCCAGTTCCGGAAGCATCAGAATCACCTAGAAGGCTTGTTAAAACACTGATTGCTGAGCCCCACCCCAGAGTTTCAGGGATGGACTCTGAGAATTTTGCGTTTCTAACAAGTTCCCTTCCAGGTGACCCTGATGCTCCATAAGGATACCCTTCATCTAAGTTGGGGGTCAAGAGCCAGATGGCCTTGAGTCATTTGTTGGCTCTCCCACTTATGAGCTGCGTCCTCCTTACCTAGTTATGTAATGTCTCTGCCTCCAGTCTCTCATGCAAAATGATAATTGTACCTGTTGTCCTCATGCAGTTATGAGGGATTATGGATTAATCTTTGTAAAGCACTTAGAACAGTCCCTACTCTGTAGGAAGTGTTAAGTAGTGTCTGGTACCTGATAAAGCTGTAGAAATGATGCATCATCATCATCATCACCATCATCATCATCACCATCATCACCAGATCGCGTAGCTATATGGAGAATACCAAGTTGGAGGACCCTGAATGGGTGACATAAAAGAGATTGTAAGAGCTAGCCACGGGCAGACTGTCTAAGTGAGTATTTCCCCCTGGGGCCATCCCCCGTGCAGGGGGCATACCAGAACCCCGATAGTTGGGGCGGGGCAGACAAAGAGCAGGGCCAGAACAGGGGCCAGGCAGGAGCAGAGTCCAGGGGGACACAAAACAGGGTCTTCTCACCAAGATTCTCCTTCCCTGTGCATCCCCTCGTCCCTACTTCCTTGGATCCCTCCTCACTGCCTATCACTCTCCTCACTGCAGTGCAAGCCTTCCCGTGGCCGCAAACGTGGCATCTGCTGGTGCGTGGACAAGTACGGGATGAAGCTGCCAGGCATGGAGTATGTCGATGGGGACTTTCAGTGCCACACCTTCGACAGCAGCAACGTTGAGTGACGCGTCCCCTCCCCATCCTTCCCCCGCCCCCTCCCACCCCCAGCCCCGACTCCAGCCAGCACCTCCCTCCACCCCAGGACGCCACTCATTTCATCTCATTTAAGGGAAAAAACATACATATATCTATCTATTTGAGGAAACTGAGGACCTCGGAATCTCTAGTAAGGTCTCAACTTTCAAACCGGCAACAGCGGAGATGCAAACAGCTAAGGAGACCCCCCTTGAAAATGGTTTTCTTTTTGAGGCAAGTTGAATGGACAGGGAGGGAAGGGAGGAGGAACACGAAGGACAGAGAGAGAGAGAGAGAGAGAGAGAGAGAAGGGACACGTGTAGAGGAGAGGGGGAGACAAACCGAGTTTCGAAGAAGGAAAGAAGAATGTGGGCAGGAAGGAGAGCTCCCCAGGACCATGGCTGGACCCACCTTGTCGTGTCCAGCCCCGGCCTGAGTTGGGAGATGTTTGGGCACTGGAAGGTATGGCCCAAGGTGTGGCATTCTGTGGCACCCTTGAGGGTTTTGGTGGATTGGTCGCAGGGGGAGAAAGGAAACGACGGAAGGGGTCAGTGCCTCTCCTGGACCTATCTCCACCTCCAGCCAGCAAGCTGCCCGGCTTGACCCCGCCCCTCCTCCCCCTCCCCCGGCAGAGGGTTCTCCCTCCCCAAAACTTATGAAAACTAAAATGCATTCCATTCCTCTCAAGACAAAGCAAATGAATAACCGAGTGCTATTAGATAGATAGGTTTTCCGAAGCAGATACACAAAGATGATGTATGTGTGCATACTTCAGTCCCCATGCACACTTTCAGAAAGCAGTACGCTCCCTGAGTGGAGAGACTTGCTCTTCCGAGGTGACTAGATCACGTCCACATGGGTGGTTCCAGCCCCTCGTGGCACTCCGTTCGCTACTAGCACGGCCTCTCTGGGGGAGGATAGGCTGAAATAAACGCAGCCTCGTACGGACTTTTCTACGAGGCTCCATGTAGTCATATATAAGGCATATACATCTATGTTCTTTCTTTTTTGCTTTCTTCCTTCCTTCCTTTCTTTCAAAGGTTTGCATTAACTTTTCATAATTCTTCTGGGGGCACTGAGGAGCTTCCTCATTCTGGGAAAACCAAGAAAACCCATATTCTTCTAACACACTCCGTAACTGCGGTTTTGTCAGCCCCCCAGGAGCGGCAGACCCAAGCCCTCGGCGGGCCACGGTGTTGGACTCCTTTACAATTTCCCGGGTGCAGGTGCGTCCATAGGAACCACCAGCCAGGTAGATGAGGGCGCTCCGTGACACACACCCCCCACGTCCCCTGCACCTCTCGAGTTAGCCTTTCGACCCTCCGGAAGTCACCGGCTCTGGGCCCTGAACCAAAGGAGCACATCAGGTCCAAGTTTGACCCCCAGGTCCTGCCCAGCCTTTTCCTTTCAACCAGGCAGAACCTGCATTTTGAAGCCGGCAGAGCAGGAGAGAGACTGAAGTGAGAGATGGCAGTGAGCAGGATGGAAGTGAACAGGTTTAAATACAGGGAAATGGTAAAAGCGATTGCGAAGGCCAGAGTAGGAAGAGTGGAGGGACGGGGCTGGAGGGACGGCGGGGGACTGTCCCATTCTAGCTTTGGAGCAAAGCAACAGAAAGTGGGACAAAGCCAAGAGCAACTTCCTGCCTCCCCACCTTCTAAGCCCTTTGGGATTCAAGAGGAGAATGGGGGTGCAGTTTCTCAGAGAGAAATGAACTGACACCAGGCCTGGGAGCTGGGGAAGGTGGGTAACGTTAGCTGGGTTCTAGAACCTAGCCACTGGACAGGAGCAAGAATCAGCACAGGCTGTCTGTGCCTTTGGAGGGACAAGACCATGCACGCAGGTGGCCACCTTCACCCTGCAATGAAGGACTGAGGACAGAGCCTTTCAAGCTCTTCACATCCCCCCTGGCCAGTGTAGGCTTTCTCCCTGGGATAGAGGATGGAAGAAAGGCCCAGGACAGATGGATGCCTTGAGGGCGCTGTCATTTGGCAGCCAGATTCTGAACCAAGAAAATTCCCGACCCCACTGACTTCCTCAACAAATCGGCAGCTGCAGGGCTGTCCTCGGAGTCCAGAGATAGGCTGCGAGGGAAGGGCCTTGGACACTGGCAAAGGAGACCTCCCTCCTCGCTGACAACACAGCTCTCTCCACTCTTCCCTGATGGCGTGACACCGTGGAGACCACTCCAGCACCGAACTTGGGGCCATGAGGAGGGATAGCGGAGAAGAAAATAGATTTCCGCTGGTGGGAAACTTGCAGCTGTGGAACTTGGCCGGGGGAGTCTTCTGCCCCCACGACAGGACAGTTGGCTGGGACAGGAGAGGTGGTCGATTGTTATAGGACAAAAGGGCCTGATGGGGCTGGCAGCCACGAGGACTTGCTCGACCTGCTGCATCCACGTGCCCCATCTCTCTGCACGACTGTCCCCAAACCCCCGACTCACATTTCTGTGTCTTAGGCCAGTATTGTAAACCTTTCCCACTTCACTCTTCTGTTTGCCCATTCTTTCTGTGGATCTTGAGCAGTCATCTAACTGGGATCTGCCACGTGGATACTGGGGTGCCATTCCCCCTAAGAAAAGACTGAGCCAGGAATCGCATACCCCACCCCAAACCCCTCCCAAGGCCCCTGTTCCTGAGAGGGGCTCTCTCTTTTCTCCCCTGCTGTTTACTGGACTCTGAATGGGTGTCTGCCCCTTCCCTCGGCTCTTTGCAGTCAGCCATGAGGTGGGGAAGAGTAGGGCTGGTGTAACTCCACCAGTGTCTTTGGGTTTCCAAAGTTCATGCTGACTCCCCCAAATCTGTGAGTGCAGTACTTGCAGTGACTCTGCTCAGCTCACCACTCCCTAGAGGACGGTGGACCTTCATGATGGATGAGACTAACCTCCCAAGAGGGAGGCCTGGCCTGGGGAGGGAGTCATGGAGGAAGACGGAGCATCCCTGGGGCAGGGCGGAAGGGGAGGCTGGTGGGAAGCGCTGCGAACTGGGATCCTGACCAAGGATCTTCTTGACTCCAGGCCTTAGGCTCTGGAGTTTTCTGTGGCCTCAAGACTAGATGTTGTCCCACCCACCCACCCAGCCAGCAGTAGGCCTCTTCCCATCCCCCTTTGACTCATGCCTCACTCTAGCAGGGAGCCGATTACCTGTCCTTCCCACTGCTGCCAGGCGATTGAGGGAGGCCTCACCAGGACTGATCCTCCATCCCCCAGAGCTTCCCTACCCACCTGGGCAAAGCAGGGCATCCGGGACAGAAGAGACTCTAAAGTTTCTCAGACAGCCAGGCCTGGACAGACAGGCCTGGGGACATTCAACCCCCCCACAGGGGAGGACGGGAGGCCCAGGAGGTCCCATGTGGTCTACCTCCTGTCTCTTCACCCATTTTCCCATCACTGTCTCAGTGGTCTCCATGGTAATCCTGCAGGGTCAGCCCCCTCCCCTGGGGAGGTGGGCCTGACCACGGCTCGCCCACCACTTAGCTTGTTGGCGGCCACGCGGCTACCATGCCCTTCTCAAGGGGGCCCGGGGCTGCCCCTCTCCATCTGTTCAGCCCCCTCACCCCCAGAGGGCTGCGGTGCAGGTGGGAACTTCAGAGGGACGTGAGCCAAGGAGAAGCAAGCCTTGGGCTCAAAGAGGACATTTTTGGAGAAAGGAGGCTAAATTTTGAGAAGTGGTGGCAAAGAGGATGGGGACTTGCCAGCCAGCCACCTGGGCGTTGTACTGTCTTTATTTTTAAAACCACTAAAGTGCAAGATTTACTTTTGCACTTTTCTCCACTTTTGTTTTCTCCTAGGTTTTTGTTTCTTTTTATAAACGTTATTTTCTTGGTTTTCTAATGGAGTATATCTTTTAGCCCTTCTCACAGACTCTGGCCCCCTCTCTAACTCCTCGCTCTGGAAGGGGAAAGGGAAGGTGGAGAGCCTCAGCCGCCTGCGCCATCCCCCCCCCCCAACTTCTCTGGTTCCCCTCGCCACCAGCCTGAGTCCCGAATCTCCCACCGCCACCACCACACAGTAGCCCACACGGATAGACAGTCGTCAGACAAGATTCCTTCAGATTCCGAGTTGCCTACCGGTTTTTTTTCTCGTTTTTGAAGACAGCAATAACCACAGCACATATTACTGTAGCTCTCTGTAGTCTTACGTACATACATATCATAGCTCTATTCTCTCTCCCTTTGTTTTGTTTTTGACTTTTTTTTTTAATAAATGCTCATAATCTTTACTGATGAAAAGGATGAAAAAATGAATCGACAAATAAAACCAGTTTGTGGGGAAAAAAAAAAAGCAGAAAAAAAAAAATCACCTGAATGCAGAGGGGCTCGCCTCCTGTTTAGCATTTTGTACCTGAGGAAATAAAAAAAAAAAAAGAAAAAAAAAGCCAGAGGATCTCACGTTTTATTAAAAAAAGTGAAGATTGCTGTATACTATTTATTCAACTTATAATTTATGTTACTCCTTGATCTTTGTCTTTTGTCGTGACAAAGCATTTATTTAATAAAGTTAATGCATTCAGTTAGCCTGCGTCAGCGTCCTCCGAGGGCCCAGGGAAGGCAGGTGAAGGGCGAGAGGCACGTGGGGGTCCACTCAGGCCACACTCCAGAGGGCAAGGAGAACAGACCAGGCAGAAGCAAGGCCAAGGGGAGCCCCCAGACCCGGCCTCCCACCCAAACCTGGGTGCCCCCTTCTCCATCCGTTCAAAATATCCCATTGAGTTAATGTACGCAGCGTGCTTACGGCCGCAAGTGGTCAGTGCGTGCTCAGCGACTGCTGTCACTAACAGCCCTGCTATTAAGTAGAGTGGCCTTAATCTACCCTTCAGCCCATGATGGGTCTCCTTTCCTTGGAGAGGATTTTCAGGAAGGCATTTCTAGAACATTCCTCAGTTACTTATTCTAGTGCTTCATAAGCTCTTAACTCCTGGGAACCTCTAGAGGGGCCAGTGTGCATCCTACCACCCGCTCCTACCCAGCCCCCAGCTGTCTCCGCCCAGTGAAGAAGAAACCTATGAAACACCCGGTGACTCTGACTTTAACCTTCCAGCCATTGTCCTACGTCTGCCTTTCCTTCCTCCTGGGCCCCTTCTTCCCAATCTCCATGTGTCCCCTTCACGTGTGGGGTGCACAGCAGCACCCTGCCCTTTATGCATCCCCCCGACGGCACCCTACAGGGCCTCCCAGTCCTCGGGCCCAGCACCCCCACTCTGCCCAGCCCAAACCCCAGCACCCTGCCCCATCCAAGGCATGGGGCCGGTAGAGTAATTGGGAGCATCCCAGCCTGGCAAGCGGTTGGCTTGTCGCTGGGCGTGCATCTTTCTGAAGGGGTCACTGAAACTCTCTTCCCTGAGACCCTTCAGCAGTGCGGTCCCTCAGCCAGCGCCCAGCAGTAAAGGCAAAGACGGAACAGGCCCCTTGGCCTTGCCTCTGCCTCGCTGCACTAGGACGTACAGAGAAGGATCCGGAGTCTTCCCACTTTCCTTTGCAGGGGGGCTTAATGGGGGGGCTCAGGAAGAGTGGCATTCGGAAGGCTATGCTGGTCCAGCTACCTGGCACCACCTGCCGCGCGACTATCTCCTGGCCTTTCCATCGGCAACTGCTCACCCTACTGCCACCCACGTGCTGCTGGGGTGGGTGGGAGCCAGCCAGGCATCTTCTCCCCACTGCTCCTCCCTTAGGGCCCACTCTCCCATGCTCCTCTGCTGCCCTGGGGCCTCCTCTCTGCCCTGACAGCCCTCAACTGTGAACTCCCTGCTCACCCGTGAGGTCATCTAGGATTCCAGCTCCTGGCTGATGGGCCCCGTGCCCCACCCTCCCCCACACAGCTCAGGGGTCATCAGAACAACCCACGCAGCACTCCGGTGATCAGACCCTCACGGGGTCTTTGTGACCCAGGAGGACTGGGCTGGCACCTGCAGCCTGCTCATATGCCACCCTCCCCATCCCCAGCATGCCAAGCTGGTCCAAGGCTAAATTCCAGAGACACTGCTCCTTATGCTCTTGACTTCACCAGTCTCGTCTCCATCTCCTCAAAGCTCAGAAGCCACACGCTGAGCCTCAGCGCTCCACATGGAGAGTCTGAACACCCCACTCTCCCACTCTGATCGTAGTCTACATTACGGCGAGAAGCCTGATGGGGGCTGCAATGTCAGCCTTTTACTGATGGGAGAATGAGTCTTTGGCCTCCCCATTCTATTTTCCAACCCATCAAGCCTCTCTGGCTTTGCCCCCTTCCCTAGGGAGACGAGACCCAGGGCTCCACTGTTTGGGTCTCTCCCGCCCTGCAGCACCTCAACCCTGGAGAAGCCTCACCAGCCAACCCTGGCACTCCCGCACAACCCTGCTGAGCCCTGATGGAGAAAGTCTCACCACAGTGAGGGCTTATCATCACGGAATCCTCAAGCTCCAAATCCTGCCTGTGGAACCTGCTAGAGTTGTCTCGCTCCCACATCCCCTCGTGTGTACAACACCCTTTCATGCTTCTCCCCATACTGCCTTCTCCCCCTCAGAGAAATGCAAGACCTGCCCGTGAAAGTCTCCTACCTTCCCATCCAAACCCCTGAGGAGTCAGCCAGAACACCACCACCCTGTTCCCCTCTCCCGAACCCGTCTTCCTGTTTCCAAAGGACAGCCCTTCCCACCTGCCGCTCCTGTCCCTTCTCCAACAACTCCCCTCTCCTGCTGTGTGGGTGATGGAGAGGGAGTGAAGGGGGCACATAGGAAGAGCATCTTGTGGATAGAAACATTGGGTCTTGTTCTTGAACCTAGACGTCAGCATGAGGGTGATGGGAGCATCCCGTACGCTCAGGGACCTTGCCTATCTTATCTCACACCTTACAAACTACAAGTTCAAAAACAAGAACAACATTTGAACTCATCACTTTTCCTCCTAAACTCTCCCCTCTTCTCTTCCCATATCCCTCCTCCCCTTCTGGTTGCAATCCCAGAGGATGGTACCAGCCAGCATCCACCCAGCAGCAGCCTGACCCCTTGGCTGTCATTGCAGCAGCAGCCTGACCCCTACTGTCATTGCAGCAGCAG
>NW_027397064.1:19226697-19249454 GCF_003265705.2 Callorhinus ursinus
CTGTCATTGCAGCAGCAGCCTGACCCCTACTGTCATTGCAGCAGCAGCCTGACCCCTACTGTCATTGCAGACTCCTCATTTACCTGCTACCTCCAGCGAGCGCCCAGGTCCCGGGAATCAGCCGCCTCGTGGAAAACTCTCCCATCTGACCTTGCTCCCCACTTGCCCTGCCTCGTCCAAATCACACTCCTTTCTCACCTGGATCACTGCCATTCCTTCCTGCCAGGTCCTCCTCGCAGATATCACAGTAGGGATTCGCCGTCTGAAACACAGATCCGGCCAGGTCCGTCCTCTGCTTAAATGCTGTCCTTTCAGTCCAAAGCGGAAACCTCTCAGCAAGACCCCCAAAGTCCTTCCTGACGAGCTCTCCTCCGCCTTCCTCTCCAGCTGCTTCTCTATCCACACCCTCCCTCCATCACAGGGAGCCTCAAGCCCGCGAGTGGCTCGTGCTCTCTCTGCCTGAACCCCACCTCCCCCACACACATCCCAAATCCTCCCCTTCCACGTCCCTGCTTCCCCCTTACAACTGTCTTTGCAGCCCCTGTGGGACAATATCTGTGCAGATATTCCTCCTAAGGGCACCTGGGCACACCTCTGTCCCCTGGTCAGGGTGGACTTCCGTGGCTGTTTTGTCCACTCCAGTGTCAGCCCTTCAGGACGGGGACCACAGTCTACTTCATCTTCACATCCTAAAACCCGACCACGGACCCTAGGAGGCAGGACTAATTCCATTGAGGCAGCACTTACTATATCACAGAAGTGATTTTATATTCTCAAAGCAATTCTTTGAAATAGAAATTATCTCAATACTTAAAGATGAAGTAGATGAGGCTCAGAGGTTAGGAATGTGTCCAAAGTCGAGTAAGTCATAAGTAGTAGAGCCCAAATTCTGTCCAAAGACTGCCCTACCTCCAGGCTCATGCTCTCACCTACCACATCAAATGGAGCCAGTACTCAAGATGCGTCTAACACCCGTGGTCACTGCAAGTGGTGGCCCTCCAAATCCAGAGGGCTTAAGAACAGGGCCGGCTTCCCAGGCATGCATCCCATGCAGTCACGCAGGACCTGTGCTTGGCTTAATGCTCTGCTGTCGCTGTCTTGACATTCTTAATAATTTCTGAACAAGGGGTTCTGAAGGTGCCCTGATTTCTACAAATTGGGTCACAGAGAAATTGGGTGATTCCATGCATTAGAATTGCCCAGAGGGCATGCCCCAGTGCAGATTCCCAGATGCCTTCCCAAGCTTCTAGCTCAGGCAGCCTGCAACGACAGGTCCCCTGCTTCTGCAAGTTTAACACCCACAGTGGACTCCTGGGACCACGGCTTAAGCAAAAATGACCCTCGGAGGGCCAGGGTAAACTCAGCTGCAGTTCCCTGTGCTGCCCTAAGGTGGCAGTATAGCTCCAGTGTTTGCCCACAGCCAGGCAGTTCCAGAAGGCTCCAGCGGGCTTGACATCCTCAAGATCCCTGCCCAGCCATCTTCCCACTTGGATGCAATGTTTTCCGTCAGCAAAGGTTTCGAGGGCATACTATCCATCCGTCAGTGGGGTTCCTGTAGGTAGAGCTACCGCGGAGTGCTTGCTCGTACACCCACAAAGTCCTCCTCTTCAGAGGGTTTAGAGGACAGGGAGGCTGTGGGCAAGTGACATAGAAACAGGCAAGGAGGTTGTGATGTCCTCAGAAGCACTCTGCAAAAATATTACAGAGATGACCGAGTCGGAAGCCTTGGGGCATGGGGGCTGGCATGGTGTTTACTCCTGCAACGGCCCCATGATACCCCTCCCATTTTATAAGGTCCTCTAGTTTTCAAAGCACATCCACAGTCTCACATTGATATCACCCTGCTATTTGAGGCTGAGATCATCCCCATTAGACAGATGAGGAAAACTGAGTCTCAGATAAGGCGAGTTATGTAGCTCCAGGGCCATAAAACAGCAAGCGGTGGAACAGGATTCAAAACCAGGTGTCCTGACTCCAGCATTTCCTCTTGCCCAGCTCGGCATGAGAATCACCTGGGAACCTTAAAACCAACCAGCCAACCAACCAACCATCCTACCTGGGCTCCACTCCAGGCCAGTCAGATCAGACTCTCCGATGGTGGGGCACTGACATGAGTATTTTAAGTGCCCCAGTCAACTCCAGTGTCAGCCAAGGTTGAGAACTGCTGCACCTGCGGGGTGAGCCAGCACCAGCTGCCCCGTCCCCAGACAGCAGACACCAGCTCCGGGCTACAGCTGAGGGGCACAGAGAGGGGTGGCAGGAGCACCCTCACCCATGGATGAAAGAGAATCAGAGCCCAGGGAGGGATGGCTGACCCACAGGGGGCAGATCCAACCCATGTCCAGAGTGCCCTACGCTCTCTCCAGGCAGCCCGCCTTGCTTCCGCCCAGAGAGGGCAGCATAACTCAGGGTTGAGCAGCACCCACACTCTGGAGTTAGGGGTCCCAGCCTGGGCCATGGAGGTTGGGCACCTCTGTAGACTTTTCTCTTCATCTGTAAAGTAAAGCTAATAGTGCCTCCTTTATGGATTCATGAGGAGTAACTGAATTAACTCACTTCCAGAGCAGCAGACCAAATGGCCTAGCTAAATGACCAAATGGCCGGCTGGCCTTGGCCTTGGCCTGGTGCGACCTAGAGCACTCTGGCTAGGGCAGGTCTGCTTCGGGGGACCTGGTTTTCTTCTAAGGGGAGAAGCTCATCCCCCACCGCCACCACCACCATCACCACCACCCGTGAGGGCCCCAAGTGTCTCTCTGCCTCTAGAAGGAAGGTCAGGAGGATATGGGTGGAGCAGAGCCACCTTCCTTCGCCTCCCCGGCAGAAAAGGGTCAGACTCCAGACACGGAAGAGGGGCTACCGTGAAAGGTGGGGCTCTGTGCCCTGTGCTAGGGAGAGGAGGGAGTGGAGCACTCCTTTCCCAGTGGCCCACCGCACCGTCAGGGAGCCCCCTGCAATTCGCCAGGGGTTAGGGGCCCCCGGAACACAGTGGGTTGAGCTCTCACATAGAAGTCTGCTTCAGAAATAGGGCCTACATCTGCGCATGTGTAGTCCGTCTTTGTCAACGTTGCTGTTCTAGAAGCCAGTTACTCGGGCCCCTTGGAGCAGCACCTGAATTCTCAGGCAACACTGTTGTGAACACGCTGGCGCACACCAGCCCCGCTCCCTTTCCTTGAGGCCCTAGGGCTGTCACCCCCCCCACCCCCGCACAGAAGGGAGCTCTCCTTATTTTAGGGGCCAGAGGACCACAATTCCAGGGTCTCCCTGTTCTGCCTCCCTCTGCCATGCACCTGAGCTTGGGAGAGAGAAAGGCACTCGTTCTACCTCTCCTCCCTCAGTGCCCACCCAGGGGCAACCCAGGGGCACGAGCTTCATTCAGCTGGGAGTCCAGGGGGAGACACCAGATTCCTGTGGTTTTACTGGAGGATTTTGCCTGGACTGGGGTCTTTTAAGTTTCCCTAAGCCAAGGCCACTTGAGGAAGGACATTCCCCTTCCTCCTGACCCATCCTTCTCATTCCCAACCCAACCAAAGCCATGCCTGCCCCTTCCCAGGCCCTGTTCCCAGGAGTCGGGGACAGAGCTGGACAGACGAGACAGGCAGGCCCCGGATCTCTTTCCCAGGGAAGCCCCAAAGACTCAGGCAAAAGACACACGGTTTATTTTTCCTTCCTTTAATCTTAAGCAAAAGAAACACGGGGGTTCAAAAATAAAAATTTCTTTTTCCCCCCTCCCAAGCCTTTCCCCCAGCTCCACCCCTGCAAGCACCCTTCCTCCCCAGCTGGGACAGGAGAAGGCGAGGGTGCAGGCAGCTCCCGCTGGGGAGGGGGAAGGCGGGGGTGTGCCGAGCTCGGTGCTGGTCTCTTTCCAAATATAAATACACATGTCAACACTCCTGGAAAACCCTCCCCACCCACCACGCAAGGCTCTCCTCTCTCTGCCAGTGTTTGGAGAGGGGGTGGGGGCGGGGGGTGCCCGGCACCGGCCGGCTGGGGGTTACTGCATCCGCTGGCTGTGCACCCCACGGGCCTCCTGCTGCTCGTTGTAGAAGAGATGACACTCGGGGTCCCCCCGGATGGTGGGGGCTCCCTGGATCAGCTTCCCAGTGTTGGGGTTCACACACCAGCACTCCCCACGCTGCCCGTTCAGAGACATCTTGCACTGAGGAGAGAAGAGAAGGACGTGGAGGACAGCCCTGAAGCCAGCGCCTCTCCTTCCCTTCACTCAGCCTGAGGTTTGCTGAACAGCTCCAGGGCGTGCAAACTAGCCCTGCAGGGCAGTGCTGCGAAACCCTGACCGAAATCCTGACCATGCACCAGGGATCTTGCTAAAATGCAGATTCCCCTTCAGTAGGTCTGGAGCAGGGCTGAAACCACTGAGCTAACAAGCTCCCACGTGACGCAGGTGCTCCTGGCCCACAGACCACGTTAGCTAGGTGTTGGGGGATGCCCCGAGTTGAAAAGACTCCATGCCCACTTGCAGGGAGGTCCCACCCAGCGGGGGACCCAGCAGACCGGGGTTTGTTATAGTGTGAAGTGAAAACCGCATGTAATGGTAGAAGTCAACACCAGCATGGGCCCTAGTATGGGCCCTGCACTGTGGGAGTCATCTACACGCTGCTCACTTACAGTCTCTAGCTCTCATTTTTTAAGTTTATTTATGTATTTATTTAAGTAAGCTCTATGCCCAACGTGGGGCTCGAACTCACAGCCCTGAGATCAAGAGTAGCATGCTCTTCCGACTGAGCCAGCTGGCATCCCCTACCGTTTTTATCTAGCATACACGTTCATTTAATCCGCACAACCGCCTTGTGGATCAGGTACCATGATTTCAGCACTTTACAGAGGATCAGAAGGAAGCACAGATGGGTTAAGTAACTTGCCCAATGTCACACAGCTAGCTGAGATGCAGAATCCAGCCAATTTTCCTGTCCCAAGGTCCCTGCTCTTCCCCATAAACTAATTAATGACCATGGAAAATCCCTCTAGTGACCAGGAAGGGACAGGGCACAGCCTGTTCTTCATTAGCAGAGACCACTACTTCTTCTTTTGAGCTCCAAATGCAGTAGTCGGCTTACACTTAGAGGGCACGTGTACACACGGCTTTGAACTAGACTGATATTTCGAGGGGCAAGATGCCTGCCTGGGCTGAGGGAGGTAGGGAAGGGAGACCCCTCCGCCCCGGGGGGGTCAGCAGAGGCAACATGTCAGTGGTTTAAATCAGTGATTCGGGAAGCGTGCTCCACGGATCATCAGCAATCCCTGGGAGTTTGTTAGAAACGCAAACTCTTGGTTCTGGAATGGTAAGGCCCAGGAGTCCCTGCCGGGCGATTCTAATGCTCAATAAAACAGTAAGAAGCATCGCTTCTCCCAGGGGCTCCCGCCCAAGCTAGACACCAAGGGCTGATGGCAGACAGCCCAGGAAGTAGAGTCAGCCTCCGACAGGCCTGGTAGCTGGTATCCCCACGCCCCACTCAGCGCTCAGACCCCAGGGGATGATGGGGGGCGGGGGTGCAGGAGCAAGGTACAGCCGGGGCTCAGGCCCCGGGGCCCGGGGCCAAGGATCTCCTCCCTCACCTGTTTGAGGTTATACAGGCCATGCTTGTCACAGTTGGGGATGTGTAAGGAGTAGAGGTGCTCCAGAGGGCCCCGCTCATCTGGAAGGTGCATGGTGGAGATCCGCTCCAGGACTTGGTCCAACTCCTGCTGGCAGGGGGTCTGTGGGCGCAGACAGGGACAGACGGGCAAAGACGATGCTCAGAGGGAGACTGCGCTCACGGAACACTGGCCCTGGGTACCACCTCAGAAAGCAGCTCATGCGCAGGGAAGAGATGTTCCCACGGCCACACAGCTAGCTGGTGGAACCAGGGACTCCCGACAGTGCTAACATGTCATCGTGCTACACCCCAGCCCCTAAAGAAAGTCACATGGATGGGCATTTTCACCCGTCTTTCATTCTGTGTTAATGGCTTTCGGGGGCCAAAATGGGATCTACTTGGAAAGGTGAATTCAAGTGGCGGTCTCTGGAGGATCTCTACCCCGACCCGGTGGGCCAACCTCCATTCCTTTCCATCAGCCCAACCAGGACCAAGACCCAAGACAACAGAGCTGAGCTGGGGGGCGGGGGGGTGGCAGCCGAGTGAGAGGAACACATCCCAGCAAGCTTGAGCAAGATCAAGTGGGTCCACGTCCATCTCTAGCATCTGTCTCCTTGCCTATGTCCTGAAGCCAAGCAGAAACGTGGAGGTGTCAGAAGGACGGGACTTCAAGAACCCAGATACCCAGTCTCTTTCACAGCCAAAGATACTGAGGGCCCCGAAAGAGACCCTGATGAGCCTGAAGGTCCCTGAACATGCCAGTGGCAGAACCAGAAAGGAAAGTGCTTTGCCTACAGTAGGACACGGATGGTACTTGGTGCCCTCCCCCACCGAGAGACCTCCCACCCCTCCGAGCAGACCCGGCCCCTCTGACCCTGGCAGGTGGTGGCCGCAGCTTCTTGGGCTCATCCAGACCAAGGTGATGCTTGCCCCCCTTGCCCATCTGCCGGTGCTGCTCGGTGACCTTCTCCCGGAACACCGCCAACTCCTTCATGCCTGACTTGAGGGGCTTCCGGCCAGCGCCACCTCCACCGCCCAAGAGGTTCACGGTCCCATCCACGTGGTTCTCAACCAGGCCTCCTTCAGAGGGCTCGTCGCCGTTGTCTGCAGAGAAAGGAAGGGAAGGAGAACTCTAGGTGCTGTTTCCAGAGCGGTGGGGCCCCCAGGGACGGTCCGAAGCCCTGAAGATGGAGATGACGGATACCCACGCAATGGTGCTAAGCAATTTACAGAGACTACCAATTTCAGTTTTGCGGCAACCCACGGGTGGGGCGCTACCCCAACTTTGACAGATGCGCAAGTCAGGGCACACTGAGACGGAGACCACAAATCTGGCATGGGAACACGGGCCCTCTGACTCCAGCAAAACTCCTGGGAGGTCTAGTGGGTTCTGCCTCCATCCGGAGCGATGCCGAGGAGCACGGAAGGAGGAACGTGTCTGCAAAGTTCTCACCACGAAATGAGCTTAAGTTCTTCTGGAGCCATCATTCTCCCCTAGAAAGACCTCCCAGCTTCACCCACCAGAACCTCCAGGTGAAGGTCTTCATCATCTGTGGCCTAAAATGGCACAGATTGGGTCCGTTTTTTTTAAACTACTGCCAGAGATCCCCGAGTCAGGCCACGTCTGGTGAGGGAGTGAGAAGGGGGGAGAGCCACCACCAGAACCTGCAGTTTCTGACACCCCTGCTATTACTCTTCATCTACCCACCGGCCCCCTCCTCGTATGCCCTAATGACTCAGGCCTAAAGCCACTCCAGGACTGCCCCCAGCGGCCCTGACTCATGCCGTGTCTGTCCACGCAGGCCACCACCAGCCACATTCCAGAGTGCCCCGAGAACAGGAACCGGCTGGACTCTGTACTTTCCGCTTACCGCAAAGCACAGAGCCTCTCCCAGATGCTTGTCCAAGGAGCACCTGTTAAGTCTCTTTCAACCTTCCTAAACCACCAGTCCCTCAACAACAGGGAGAGGCTTCTGCTGAGTGCACAGCTCAGGTGGAGGGGGCCAGGAGAGCAGCCCCCAGCTACCACGGGCTCACGCTGGCTCAGGTAGGTCCAGCCAGGTAAGCCCCGCGGAACAGAAGGGTGTGGAAGAGTCGTAACCAGGGAGACAAGTCTTCACGGGCTCTAGGAGGGCCGGGACTCAAATAGCCCCTGTGGACACAGCAGAGCCAACAGGGCCTCGGACCATGGCACCTGGAAGCCACTTCCCTGCAGGTGCCAACAAGACCTAGAGGTGCGGAGGGTGTGTCTCTAAACAAATTTTGCACGTTTTCTCTTCCCTTTTGTGTGCTTTCAAACACTTACAGTCCCGATAACCTAACTGAATGGCTCTTACAATATTTCTACACAAGGGTTTCAGGTGAGGCACTTAGGACCCAGTGGTCTCCTCCGAGTTCGGGCACAGCGTGGTGCACTCAGATGGCCACTATCCTGGGCAGTGTTTCACGGTAGAAAGAGCTGACCTGTAAAAGGGGGGCTATGATGCCCGCTCTGGGTTGTCGCAAGCTGTGGCGTTCATGGACTCCCTCGCCGACTACAAGATGGGGACACTCTTGCACGCCCTGGGGAACTGACATGTGCTTTCACGGGGCATGCTCCAGAAGACCCAGGCGGAGTCTGGCCACCTGACCCCTGGGGCCAGTCCTCACCAGCTGCCGCTGCATTCCTTTAGAAAGCCAGCATGTGATCTCCAGACTAGTGAGCCCTGGTTGGTAAGACATGCTCGGGTTAAACCCCAGCTCCCCGACTTTTTATACCAGCTGTCTTTGTCGAGCACATACAACGTGTCCGTGTTTCCATTCCGTTATCTGAACTGTTAGATACAGGACGGCTGAGAGTATGTTACATGTAAAGCAGTTAAGACAAGGCCTGGAACACAGAAACCCTGTGTCCTGTTGGTGACAGTACTTTGATGATGACGAAGATGGCAACTGCCCCAGTTATCCCTTATCTGCTCCCTCGACAGTGCGGAACCCGACCAAGAACCAGGAAGCAGAGGAAGAGAAGCTTCTGAGCATCAAAACAGCGGTCACTACATCTATGCGTCGTCAAGTTCAAGTGCTTTCCTCACAAGGTGCGGGGACACTCAGCCCAGGAAGAACACTGCCAGTGCACAGGAGCACGGCTCCAGCAAGCCTGGTCTCTGGATGTCTGGTTTCCAAGGCCACCACGGAATAAAATCAACAAAAGTAAAAGGAGAGAGGAGGAAGGCTTGTGGACAGTGGCGAGAAGTATCAAATGGCAGGGAGAAAAGAGGACACTAAAAAAAAACAAACAAACAAACAAACATAGGAACTTCGGGGATATTTAGCGCATCATAAACAGCTCTACACCCGATGACCCCTGAGGACTTCCATATCATGTAGCCCAAGACAAAAGTTGTGTGGATAATGACGATGACCTTGGGATGTCCAGAAAGGGGAGAGGGTTAACATGTCAAGTATTCAGCATTTAAAAAAAAAAAAAAAGACTTCAATCCAAAATTGTTAAACTTTAGAAAAATAAAAATTGAAATATTTAAATGAGTAAGCCCTCTGAAACCTGGAAAATTCTCTCTAGAATGGCTATTTCTCCAGGGGCTCTGGGTAGCCTGGGTTTTACCATAAACCAACCAACCACAGATTAAAATCCTGTTCCAGAAGCCCCAGCACACCTGCAGGGGATGGCCTATTTGAAGCATCTGCCACCAAGCTGGATGGGAGTTCTGTGCCCCCATGTTCGATTAGACCCATCCACCCACCCCAAACTTTCATCAAGCACCCTGTCTCCCGACTTGAGCACCACGGACACTGGGACCAGAGGATTCTTCACTGGGGAGCTGTCCTTTGCATTGCAGGATGCCAAGCAGAATCCTGGGCCTCCACCCACCAGAGGCCAGGAGCCCTCCTGAAGTTGTGACAACCAAAGATACAGCCCCTGGGGGGCAAAAATGCCACCCCCCCCCCCGAAAACCACCCTTCAGAAGTCAGGCTTTATCCAGAGGCCTGGAAGTTCCCCAGCCCTGTGCTGAAGACCCCAGACCCCGCATAAGGCAGATCTGAGCTCTACTATATTCGCCTCCCTCAGCTAAGACCCTCCACCGCAGTTCCATCCCCAGCACACCTCTGGGGCCCACTAGTCCACCTTCCAGCCGGGGGGGGGGGGTTGTGGGGGGCAGGAGGTCTTCCCTAGGCATCCAGAGGACTCCCAGGATGCTGTTCCCCCTTCCCTGAGCTCTCCCGGCACTCGGACCACTGGCAGGGGACAAAGCAGCATCCCCTGGCTGAGTCCCAGAGGTCAGCCCACCTTTAGCGCTCAGAACAAGGTATCTGAAAACACGTGAACGAGATGCACCCGGGTAAATCCACATCAGGCCTGCAGGCTCTAGGCAGGGCTGGCTTGTCATTAGGCATAGCGCCCACGGGCCTGGGGAATGTGGGGGTCGATTTTAAAATCAAAAGGAAGGGGCACCTGGGTGGCTCAGTCATTAAGCACCTGCCTTCAGCTCAGGTCATGATCCCAGGGTCCTAGGATCAAGCCCCACATCGGAGCGGGAAGCCTGCTTCTCCCTCTCCCACTCCCCCTGCTTGTGTTCCCTCTCTCGCTGTGTCTCTCTCTGTCAACTAAATAAAAAAATTTTTTTAAAAGTTAAAAATTAAAAAAAAAATCAAAAGGAAAAATATGCTTTTAGGTAATTTTTTTTTAAAAAAGTCAATCTACGATATGGATACATGCACAGTTATAAAATACAGTTATCAAATATGATTTAACATGTTTTCAGAGAAGAAGAGCCACAAACGCCCAGGCGTCCAGGGTCCACAGTCTGAACACAGCCCTGCGCCAGGCCCCAGAAGATGGGGGCCCATGGGGCAGTCTGCTCCCAGGAGGACAGAGTTGGCTTCCTATCCTGAGATAGCCCCGATCTCTCTGAAGTAAAGGTCAGTTTGTCCACCCTCACGGAGGCCACCTGGATTCCAGGCTAGGTTTTGTCCCATTCCGTTATTGATCCCAACACTGCCAATGAACATGGCAATAAGATGAAGAAATCCATGGGTCCGGTTTGCTGACGCACATGCTGACGCTCCACACCTTGAGGTCCAAGCCCAGGGAAGGGACTGAGACAGCTGCCTGGGTAGAGATCAGACAAGCTTGCAGACTGAGAAAAGCCTTGATTCCTTGACTCTTCTATTCCCAGCCAGAGAGGCTCAAGAATTCAGGCTCCAATGTCTAATCGCCTGAATCCCAGGTGTCCACTTAGCTGTGCAGCCGCAGATACGTTACTTAAGCTGTGTCTCCAATGCTCATCTATAAATCATGGACAAACAGCACCCACTTCCAGGGGGCAGCCAGATTCCCAGAGATGCTGCACGCAGACACAGGGCCAGGCACACGGAAGGAGCACACAGAGCCAGCTCTCAAGGGCTCCCACTTCCCCCCACACTCGGGGGAAGTACCCACGCGGCAGCCCGACACTCAGGGGCACAAGGGCATCACCATATTATTACCCAGTGCTTCCCATACATTCTCCTATAGGTGACAGGAGCGGTACAAAGGAAAACATTCCAAATGAAGAACTCCAACTAGAGATGGAATTTGCCCTCAGAACAAAAATACCAAGTCGCCTGTTTTTTTCCTGCCCAAGAGTGAGGTTCAGAATATTTATTATGCAACCACTTATGTATGCAGCTCCGTGGGCCACAGGGCAAAGGTCAGTCTAAGAAATGGTTCTTAGCAGCCCAAATCTCATAACTAGAAAAGGCTTAGGGCTTAGAGATGACCTCCTGGGTCCCCAGAGATCTTCGCCTAAGGATTAGCTGTTCTCTACATAGCGCCCCAGGAAATGGTTCAACACTGAAGCACGGAGTTTGCTGACTATATATGGAAGGTAAAGCTTTTCCAAAGACAAGTGGGGGAGACCACAGAGGGCCTGGAGCGTGAGAACTCCCGTCCTGCGTGCTATGTATACTGCCACACCTCTCAACCTCAGGCACCTGGAGGGGAGCTCAGCTGAGAAAGGCAAGGACGAGAGGCAAGGGACGAGTTGCCCCATTTTACAGACAGCAAACCCGAGGCCCAGAAGGACTACTACCCGGTCTAGAGGAGCACGTACCACCCCTGTGCCATCAACAGAGGTGCTTCACAATGGGCATGGGGTCCCTACGTTGTGCCATCAACAGAGGTGCTTCACAATGGGCACGGGGTCCCGACGTTGTCCTCTGACCCAGCCTTACTAGGTGGCCCCGGAGGGCAGCTGGAAGCTACCGCTCCAGGAGAAAGAGCTTTGCACCTTCATTCTGCATTCCGGACTACGCGTTAATACCCTGGTTTTCAAATTTAATTTTGGCTTAGCCTTTTTTTCCCTGACATCATCTTGTTGGATCGTAGCACCGACGACCTGACTCAGTGCATGAAAACCCTTGTGTTCGACGGATTCTTACTCTTGTGACACCACATTTCCTCCTAGTGCAATGCTCTGACCTCTGTGCTCCAATGGACAGTCGGTGATTCCTGATCCACGGAAAACCTCAAAGTCCTCTTAGGAAAATAGGTCCCCCAAATCTAAAGGCAACCCCTTACTCCTTCTTGCTTAGAGTGTGACTGAGGCTCTGTCCTTATGCAGGCCTGGCAAGAAAAGGGACCTTTCCCCCAGAACATGCCACATCTTCCTAGCAGATGACTATGCCCCCCTGCTTTCTTCTTGTCTTTATTCTGAAGAAAACCTAGCCATTTCCCACCTTCTCCTTAGCCTACTTCCTGACAATCTGGAAATCTAAGAGCTGGGGGCCCCACAGAATCAATCTACTCTGACCCCGAATCTGTCATTCCCTCCTGTGGATTCACCTCCTTCCACAGGTACCGGCATTCCAGACCCCGTAAGAATGGGATTCCCTTCCGAGCAATGGGCCAGCAGGAGGCTGGCCACCTGCCCGGTTCCACTCTCGCTGGGCACAGAACTCACGTGGCTCCTGCTCTGTTGGTTTCTCCCCAAGTGCACTTAATCTTGACACATGTTGGGCAAAAGAATTAATGCTAACTCCCATCTTCCTCTTCCCTCTTGGACAACTTCTCCGTTAACATCCATATGGCAGTGGACAATTCATTAAAAAAGCCAAACGGGCAAAGAACTCCAGGAGTCAAGAGGCCTCCCCGCATTGTTGCTTCTGCTTCACCCGTGACATTGGCCAAATCCTTTCACCTTTCTGAACTCACTTCTCCAGTGTGAAAAACGTGAATAATCATCCTACTCAAGCGAGGGCTACGACTTATCATTACCACTTGCCCAGTGTGGGCAAAAATCAAGCTCCGGAAGAAATGTGCAGACTGGTGATCTATTTCTTAAATTGGGTAAATGGAAGATACATGCACCAGGCAAGGGTGGATGAGACCCCATCTGTAGGACGGCCACACGCATAGGGGGAAAATGAGTTATGAGAAAGTTCTGCAATACCGTCTATCGGCATGTTCCTTCCAAAGCCTGATGTTGTTGATCGTATAAATTCTGGATGTCGCTAAACATCACAGGTCTCTGCCATCTGATGGAAGTCCTTGGGTAAGCGTGGATTTGCCTAAATTACTTTAACTTCACAGAATTTTGGGGAAGGAAGGAGAGGAAGGGAAGGAGGGAGAGAGGGAGGGAGGGGAAGGGGCTCATAACGACCACGCATGCGCAGGGGAGAGAAGGCTTGTCAGTACTCACCAACACGCAAGGGACCCAGCTTTCGTTGAAGAGAATTTGAAGCCAGTGCCTTTGGATGGCTGACTGTGGCCCCCATGCGCAGTAACACAGGCCACCGAGGCTGGGGTGGATAATTCAGGCCACGTGGGAAGTGGGGGGAGGGAGGCAGGCAGCAGTTAACAGTGGGTGGGGAAGCAAGGGGAGCTTCTTTGGTATTTTTCTGCTGAGGTCCTTTGTCTCTCTGGGTAAGTGGCCTTGTTTATGTGTCTCCCTCCACCCTTTCTTCTAAAGGTCAGAGACGGCAGGCCACACAGGCCTCTCACGGGGGAATTCTGAAGAGTGCGCACATGGACGTCTGCTGTGGTGGAGGCTGGCACCCAGGGCACATTCCAGCTCCGGGAATGACGTTCTCCTGGTCAGCCCATCTACCCCCTGCTGACATCCAGCTCCCTTCCCATTCTCTCCCACCCTCGGAGGCCCTGCTCCGTGCACAGCGCCAGCAAAACAAACCTGATGGCTCTCAGATGCCACCACGTTCGGCGAGAAACCCTCTTGGCAACAGACCAGGAGCCCCTCAGCGTGGCTTTCGCACAAAAGGAATCCCCTTGTTGTAGGAAATAGCTGTGAGCAGCCTCTTCAGATGTTCCCGATCCAGGCGTCATCCAGGCTGTGTCCCACAGGGGCGGGCACTGGTCACTCTCACCTGGGCATCGTCATCCTGCACTTGGAACAGTGGCAGGCCTAGCGCCCAGTGAGCTGTGGCTGAGCCCTGAAACTCCGGGGAGGGGAATGGCCAGTGGCCACGCTCACGCAGGGAAGGAATGGATGCCACTAGAGATGATGCACGAAAGCAGGGCATTGAGCCCACTGCTGGCCAAGCCACCCTGAACTCTTTCTGGGTTCCCTTCAGAACGCCAGCTCTTGGGTTCAAAACTTTGGCCAACTAGTTCTAGCCCAGCAGGAAGAAAAGTGCTGGTCTGAAAGCCAGGGTGGGGTGTGTGTGTGCAAGGTTCTGATCCCGATGCTAGCACCCTGCCCAGGATTCTGAGTGATGCCCGACAGGGGTTTAAGACGTGTAGGCTTCAATATATGGGGGCACCTGGCAGGCTCAGTTGGTAGAGCACGTGAGTCTCGATCTCTGAGGCATGAGTTCAAGCCCCACGCTGGATGCAGAGATTACTTATTAAAAAAAAAAAAAAAAAAAAGAGCTTGCATGGTCAAGATGTGTAGGGTTCAACATGCTCATCTATAAATTCAGGCAGTTACATTAGGGGAACGGTGCCCTGTCATGACTATTTATCAGAAATCATCTGAAGATCTTGGTCCTGGACTCCAGCCCCCTGGGGTTCACAGCAAGCCTGGGCAAAGGTCAAGGACTCTGGATTTTTAACAACCCCCTCCAAGCTCTAGCATTTCCGAGACCCCATTCCTCTGCGTTTCTCACTCTCCTGCCTCAGTTTGCTGAGGAACTTCCTGGTGATGGGAGAAAGATGACCCTTCTTTTCAAGAGATAGGACGTCACATACACACTCTGGGAAGATACAGCCTCGAGAGCTCTTTCCATCCGTAGACTCATGGGTTCATAAACAGACACATATGCATGCTTGGATGCACACAGGGGGCGCTTTCTTGGCCAGGCATCATGGAGATTTCTAGAGCATGCCTTCACAACGCCGTCTCCTCTCGGGCTCCCCCTGAGTGAGCAGAAAGCACAGCCTCTACAGAGCTTCCCTGCCTGTGTGCTCTCTAATGGGCTGCTTTATAAACACCAGGGTCATTCCTGGAATCACAAAGACCTGGGGCGGGTCAGCGCTGAGGCACACCGTTTGAGAAAACAAAAACAGGCTCAAATTCAGCCAAGGTCCCCTGGGACTCTGTGAGCCAGGCTGTCCTTGAAGAGCCAGAGAAATTGAAAGCAAGAGGGCAAACAGCACTATCAGCTTTCACCCCTTTCCACGGGTCCCAAACGTGTCTCCTCTGGCTCAACTAAAGCCGTCCAAGAACCTGGCAAGGTGACCTAACCGCGGAAAGCCCAAAGGAGTAGAGTGTGTGCTTCGGTGCAAAGTCGGGGCAGGAGCTACAGGAACAGGAAGAATGTGCCTGACCCAGCAACTCTACATCTTCCCGACATGTGCACAATGTGCGTTACAGCATTACTGCAATGGCAAAACACGACCGGCAACCCGACCCAGAAGCCTTTCAGCAGGTGAAGAGAGAAATAAATTCAGTAGGGTCAATACAGTGGAATAATACACAGCAGTTGACAAGAATTGCTCAGACCTGTGATCACTCCTGTGATCTATCCAACATGAACAGATCTCCAGACCTAATATTGACAGAGGGAAAAAGTTGCAGAAATGAGACCTTTTTGCACATGTAACTTAGTTTCAGAGAACAACTCTAGATGTTGGCCATCTATTGACAAATCTGTTTGGCCAAGGAACAGAAACACGAAGAAATGCATGCTGGTGGCTGCCTCTGGGGACAAGGGACAGCAACAAGAGGCTGGTAGGGAAGGCCATCGGGAAACATTTTTTTAAAGAGACGTGAAGCTGGAACGCCTGGGTGGTTCAGTCGGTTAAAGAGACGTGAAGCCAACAGGACAAAATGTCCACCACTCCCAGTTCTGGGGGGCAGACTGGTGTTATTGCATGATTCCTATTACTTGTCTGCATTTTTGCCATTTTATTTTTTTAAAGATTTTATTTTTAAGTAATCCGAATCTCTATAGCCAACGTGGGGCTCAAACCCACAACCCAGGGATCAAGAGCTGCACGATCCACTGAGCCAGCAGGCACACTGCAACCATTTTCTTTTAAAAGTCACTTCCCTCATCACACTCACTCCTCCCTCTCCTTGCCAAGTAGGGGTATCAGTAAACTTGGGGTGCCTCTGAAAGCCCACTGGGGTGCAAGAGGGCCGAACATGAGTGACATGGCCAACTTCACTGGCACTCTGAGGCCAGCGTGGTGTCACCAGGGTCACCTGCCTGCCAGAAACTGACCCTGGGCTCCTGGCCAGGTCTCTGTGGCATGAAGAACTGGGAAATGAGTCAGAGCAAAGACCCAAAGGAGAAGGGAAGACAGTCACAGGGTCAAAGAGAGGACAACAAAGAAATCAAGATGGTGCAGGTCTGAGAATGGAAAGCCAAGGGGACGAGCTTATCCCGGCACCGCCTGCAGGGCACTGGGGGTGCCCACAGGTGTGGCGTGGTGCAGGTGCCCAAGGGCCAGTCATGCCCAGTGGAAGAGAGGCACCTGTTCCAGGTCCTTGAGGCCCAGAGAGGTAAGAGCCTTAAACTGAAACAGGAGCGATCCAGGGTAGAAGCCACCCAAGAGTTCCACGGGAAGGACTAAACCAGGTAACATATTGCAGATGGGAAAGAACTGCAGACTTGCTCCAGTAGAGTTTAGGAGGAACCTTTCAAGGAGGAAGGACAATATGGCTTCCAAGTGTCCAAAGGCCACTGGACCGAGACTATGAAGGCATCCCTGGGCAAAGCACTCTTTTATTTGACTCAGCTTCCCTCACAGCTCCCTAACCAGAGTGCACTGGCAAAAAGCCTGGGTCCCTGCTTTCTCTTCTTCCTCCAAAGGATGGAGCTTCTTGAAGATGCAAATTTGGCCTTCACTTCCACAGCGCTTTAAAGAAAAGTATGAAAAAATGAAAGGAGGGCAGGAAGGACATTTGGTGCGCTCCATTTGCTTTTCTGGAAGAACGAGATGGTGCCTTCTTCTTCTGAGTCGGAAGGAGATACCCGTCAAACCTGATTCTCTTCCTTCTGTGACTCTATTCACCAGCAAGGGCTCTCATTATTTCACCTTGAGAACTTCCCAAAAGCCTTGGTCAAAAGGCTAAAAGAACTGCCCCGTTTACTTGCACTAAATGTATATACACCTCTACTGATTTAGTTTCTTCATTGTTAATATTCAACTTTTTAAAATGCTTCTGTTGGGGCATCTGGTAAATGGCTCAGCCGGTGAAGTGCACTACTCTTAATCTTAGAGTCGTGAGTTCGAGCTCCACGTTGGGTACAGAGATGACTTAAAAGAATAAAATAAAATCTTAAAAAAAATTGTTTTAAATAAAATGAAATGCTTCTCTAGCTCCCCTCCAGGATGAAAAAGCATGGTTACCAGTAGCAGGACAACGACGTCTTTACATTCTCGCACCCTGCACGCGGTATGCGCTCAATCTGTGTGTAAACATCAGGACAGCTGACTCCCCGAAGACCATCTCACCGCTCTCCAGCCTGGAGTATCGTGTTGTATTTCATTCTCACTTTTCTGGCCTCTCCCTCACCATCCAGGCCCCACAGCAGCGAGACCAGGAGTTTAAAAAAAAAAAGCAGTCAGCAAATGAAATAAGGAGGTGAAGAGAGAAAAGACGCTTCCCTCTCCTGGGACCCACATTCAAAACAACTGTCCCTACACTCCGTTCCGAGGCTATGACCCCACAGACCAACTCCCAGAGTGAGAGAGACTGGGTCCTACCCACCCGTCTCCTCCCACCCTCCCCTTCCTTCCGCCCACCTCTTCTCCATCCCCAACTGTTCCCAGAGACTGCGGGCCTGACAAACTGAACCCAGAGGGTGCAAACAGAAACTAAAAACCTGTGAAGATGTCCAGGATTGCCTGCCACACTCTCAAAACCAGCACAAGAAGTGTCCTGAATATAAATAAGTGTCTTTAAATAGGTCACCGTGCTTTTCTTTTTCTTCAACTAAAAGTTCACTAATTGTGTCTGATAGAAGATGGCATCACATCTGGGTTCTTCCTTGGTTCTGCTCTCTTGGCTGGGAGGCAGCAAACAGAACCAGACACAACCCGCAGAGCTTCAAGGGAGAATCCTCACCTCTGGGGCATAAACGGGCCATGCTCTCAACCACTGGTAGAACCATGAGTGACTGTGGCATCAAAGGCCAGGACTGCCCACTGGAAAACCCTCTACCACTAACCCCATTTTGGACTTTCCAAAGTCAAGGGCTGCCATCCAAGGAAGCCACACCCCACAGAAGAAGCCATTCCTCTGAACTGGATCCTTCAGTCCCTGATCTTAATACACTTGGCAAATCAGAAAACACGGGAAAACAGGACTTCTCCTTCTGTTCTGTGTGTTGAGGTTAGAGGAAGGAAGGAAGGAGAACCGATATTACATCATCTGATTATCAGAGTTTCTGTGCTAAGCGCTTTGTGTACAGAACTTTTTTATCATCAATCACATGAGGTTGATAATTTCTTATCTCCTCTCACCTTGACCATAAAAAAAAAAAAGCCATAGTGTTCAAGGTCAACTGCGCCAAGTCACGTCGTCAATGGCAAAGCCAACACAAATCCAGGTTGTTCGGCTTCATAACTCTTAACCAGCCAGGATGGTGTCTGGTCATTGGCGTCATCTAGGGCAAGACTCAACTGGAAGCTTTTAACCCCAGGGCTTTATTCCTTCTGTTCCCTGTCACCTCGTCCCCTCATCATGGGACCTTGTCTTCCCTGGGAGGGAAGTTGCCAGTCAGATACCAGCCCACCCCACCCCACCTGGAAAGCCTTTCTGATCCCGTACACCCATCCCAACCTGGCTCACCTTCCTCCTGACTGCCACACCTCCTGCCACTGTTGCTATAGAAACTACCCAGCCTTATCAGGCAGCTGCTGAGGCAGGGACCAGGGGACGGCCATTTTCATTTTATCTTGGCCTCAGGCACTTTAGAAAGCAACTGCACCATCCAGAGGCAACTTGGCACCTCCATCCAGAAGTCAAGACAATAGCCCCGAAAGAAACTTCCTGGGGAGCTGCATAAAGGAATATTTTTGAGAAGTTATGCCTTAATTACCAGCTCCTAGGGCAAAGGAGCTTTTCCAGCAGCAATATATAATTCGCAGCTGCTTTGCATGCGTGAGTCTGAGGGAATGGGGCCCTGGGCTGAGCATCTGGAGACCCAGACTCCACTCCGGTCTGTGCTTGCCTTGCTCGGCACTGGAACCGGAATGCAGACTCGATTTCTTCATCTGTCAAGTGGGGAGAATCCTGAGGCTAAGACAGAGCTGGAAAAAACAAAACCAAAAAAACCCTATGGGCACTTTGGTCAAAATAGATGATGTCTAGAAGAAAGCACTTTAATTACCATTATTTTGTCCTTTACCCCTTGGGGCAGACCCTTTGCTCACTGCAGCCCACAATCCAGCTCAGATCCCTCCAGCAAGAAGGCCCCACCTCCTTGACTCCTTTCAGGGGTTCAACACGCTAAGCCCCCCCGCCCCAGTCCCACCTCCCCAACTTGCTGAGGCCTTCCTGGGCTCTGAGGCCCTCCCTCCCGGGCTTCCCGCCTCCCAGGACTCAGCTCCTTGAATGAAACACAGGTTGACACACCTATACCCATCCACTAATTAGAAACCCCAGGCTCTGCTCCGCTCAGGCCAACTGAACGGGGGGCCCGTGGGCCAATTCTCCTGCCCTACAGCTGGAGGCCAGCCAGGCCCTGCCCCTTCTCCCCAATCTCCTCTCCTGCCCTGCCTCCCAACAGCCAGGAAGAGATGTGGGGCTGGCGGCCAGAAGGGGCCCCACAGGCTGCCAAGTGCCCCCTCCCCCTACTAAAAAAAAGGGGGGGAAGAGAAACAATTTCTGACTACAGTCGACTCTATTTCTTTCCGGGGGAGCCAGCTTTCTGAGCAAGGTCTCCCTCTGCGCCCTGACTGACACCCAGGAGCTGAGCCAGAGCAGATCTTCCCTGGCTTTGTTAAATAAAGGACAGGAGTGGCTGAGGAGGGGGAGGGGCATAGGGGGATGGTCCATTTTCCAGGAGGAAAAAAAAAAAATCCACAGCCCAGACACTCTACTCATTGTGGAGGTGGAGGTGGGGGTGGGGGGCAGTTACCCTGGAACCTGAAAGCCAACAAGTTTCTCTGAATTGACTACCCCATCTGTAAAGTGGGCTTCCCTCCGTGCCCCCCTCCCCACAATCCTGTAGGCCCTCAGAGTCTAAGGAACTGGCCACCTCAGATTCCCAGTGGCAAATACTGTGCTTTGTCCCAACGGTCCTGGGTTTCACTACAAGACTCTGCTGACCCCTGAAGACTCAAGCATCCCCCTTCTCTGCTTCCTGGGGCCTCCCCTCCAGCAGAGGCTCCAGAACACAGTCGTTATCATTATGCCCAGACCAGGGGTCACTCAGACGGCTTTCTGGGACCATAGGTGGAATCAGACATTAGGGAAGAAGCTCAGTGCCCAGAAGACTCTCTCCCCAACACCCCCCCCCCCACCCAGCCCTCCTGTGGAGAACCCACCAACCCCTTCGAAATGAAAGGCTGCTCCCCAACTCAGGAGTGCGGTCCACTCTGCAGATGGCGTAGTAAGGACATGTCACTTTTTGGATAGAACGTCCAATGTCTTTGCCAGGATCACGTTCAACTTTCTGGCAGCCGAGGCTCAGACAGGATAGATGTGAAAGCCCATTTTCCTGGAGCAGGAAACGGGTGCCACGGGGCCTTCCCTGGCTCGGACAAGGACTGCACCACTGCGCACTCTGGTCCATGCTCCAGGTACTAGGTGTGCTAAGACCAGGCTGGCTCCTACCTGACCCTACTGTTCTGAAGCCTGGGTCCCAGCAGGGTTCCTGTAGAGGGCTGTCCCTGGAGGAAGGAGCTTCCCACCCCTGAACCATGGCCTCAGGGATCCTCTGCTCCTCCGAATACCTGCAGCTGGACGGCTGGGTCCTAAAGGTTGGCTGGCCAGGTGAAGGTAGAACTCAGCCCTGTCGCCAGCTTATGAGCAGCAAGCCCGCGCCAGCACAAGTACCCAGTGACCCAACCCTGGGGCCACTTCTGTCGCCACAGTCCTTCCAGCCCCAACTGAGGCATTAAAGGGTGAGGCTCCCAGACCAAGAACGGTCAGCCCCAGACATCAGGGCATGGGCCCTAAAGAGCACTGCCTAACACATCCCTAAAAAAAGGAAGCCTGCTTACCTCAGACCACTTGTTTGACACAAATCCACTTATACCGTATTTAAAGTACAGTTGCCTTACCCTTTCTACAAACAGCTCAACCATGGTCCGTGCAAGTAGGGCCAGAGGTATGGCTATTTCCATTTTATAGGTGAAGAGATGAAAAGCAAGTGATTACACACACACACACACACACACACACAAAAACACCGAAGTGCTTAGCTTTGTCTGTATTATCTAGCTTTCAACACACACACACACACACACACACACACACACACACACACACACGTGCGGGCGCCACCCTATGGAGTTGGTGCTATCAATATTTGATTTACAGATAAGGAAACGGAGGCTCAGAGAGAACACATCTCTTGCCGTGGTTGGCTAGCATGTGGCTGGTAACTGGGCTTTGAGTCACAGCAATTTCAACACCACGATGGGGCCACGAAGCATCACGCTAAAGTCTCCGGGGAGACGCATGGCCTGCCCGACACAGCCCAGTGTGGCCTCCCAGTGTGCCAGACGCTTGCCAGCACCACAGCTGTCCTCAAACACACCCCACTGAAGAGAGACAGTCATCCCCATTCCACCAACAGGTAAACCGGTATTTGAGGAAGGCCCATGCACATCAGCACTCAGGTTCTCCAAGTCAGACCTGCAATGGAACCCGGTCCCCACGATGGCACAGGCCAGGCTGCCACCCCCCAAGCTCTGTTCACCACCCCCGGGGACCCTTTCGTCTCTCCTGACTGCTGCACACTGGTCACCTCCCTCTCTGAAGTCCCCAGACCTTGGGCCGCCCAGTGGAGTTGAGGGAATGCAAACAGGCAAACCTGGCCTGTACATGGCAGGTGTCCAGGAACAAACTTTCTGGCTGACAGGGTCAAAGGCTTTTGCCGCCAACAGCTCCCCTCCCTTGCTTGACCATGGGGGTGGAGGGGAACAGAAGGAAGGTCAGCCTCTCGACTCATGATTTACCTGCTCAGGCATCCCCTAACTGAGCCTCGGAGTCCACACCTGCGAAATGGAGGTAAAAAGCTTCCCTCTCCCCCTCACAGAGCTCTTGGAAGACAGGAGACAAAGCAGGCTGGGAAGCCAGTTCATGATAGCACAAGGACGGATGGGAAGGCGACCGAGCCCCTGGCAGCTGCCTGCCACCTCAGCAAAATGCTGGCCAGAGACAGCAAGGAATAGAAAGGCCTAGAACATCTGCCAAGCAGAACACCAGCTCCCCTGGTGACTTAAAAGCATAACCTTGCTCCTCCCTGCCTCCGCTGCAGGGGAAGCAGCCCCAGCACAAAGCCCCTTGGGGATATGGCCCCTCCCCCCACCCCCACAAAGCCCAGTCCCTGTACTGCCACCAACCACCCTCCTCATTTCAGGGTTAGATTTGTTTCCAGCACTCCGATCCCCATCACCTACGTGGTCGCCACCTACCTGGACTCCTGTGGAAGGCTGGGGTAGATCTATCTTCCATGCCATTTCTCAAGCCTTAGCATCCAGCCAGGTGTCCAAGACCCAGCCATAGTGGGAGAGGCACAGGGGAGCCATGGGGACCAGGGGACGGGGGG
>NW_027397064.1:19249464-19252677 GCF_003265705.2 Callorhinus ursinus
GGGGGGGGATTAGGAAAGCAACATGGAGAAAGCAGGGGGGGAAAGGGAGGCTGGGAACACTAAGAAGGGACAGACTGAAATGAAATGCAGTCCCTGGTGATGGAGGCTCTTCAAAAATAGTAGGAATAATAACCAAGCCCTTTTACTGGTGGTGGTGGTGGTGGTGGTACCGTGTTGTAGTATGTGAGGAGGGTCAACAACAAAACCAAATGTGGGCACAGCCTGCGTATTTTCTGCTCCTCCTTCATTCCCTTCAGCAGCCCCTGCCGTGCCCCCCACCCACCACCCACCAGGTATTGTCGTCCTATTTTGCATTTCAACGGAACCAAGAATTTTTGGAACTTCCGCATATCAAAATTTAGCAACTGTGCATCCAGTTTTCTATGGCAGAGAATAGCTAATGTGAGATCGGACTAGAAGCTAACCTGATAAATGGGCTACAGTACCGGGACTCTCTCCAAGTAAGCCCTTGAATGCTGGACAATGGGGACCAAATATGCTCCTGCTCCCAAGTAACCTGCAGGCATCTTTCTAGGACTTACTGCCATGGAGTTCCCTAACCCAAAGGAATGATTGGCCTGAAAATTTTAGTTGAAAGCTCAGTGCTAAGGTAAGCTAAATCTTTGAACCATCTAAGCTTCCTTCTTCCCTCTGCCTGCCAGGAAACTCAACAGTCCAACTGGGCCAAGAACCATTGCATAAATAGACCCTCACCGGTGGTCACGAACACACAGATTCTTCTTTCCCCCAGACACCATCACCTATGCTAATTCAGAGATTCCTTAGTCCTGGTTTTTTTGTTGTTGTTTTTAATATAAGGTCCTTTGACCTTGTTACACAGGATTTTTTTTCTCTCATAGCTTCTTCAAATACCTTGTCAGAGGAATGGATGGGATCTATTACCGCACAAAGGGAACTATCACGGTGAACAATGTGGACATAGGGGCAGGTGAGTAAGGAGACGGCAGGCAAAAAACCTTGATTCTGCGGCTTCCTCAAATTCCAGCCCTCCAAGCACAATGGCAGATGGAGGAGGCAGCCCGCCCAACACTGCCTGCCGGGCTGGTTCTGACCTGGAGAGCCACAGCCTCCAGACCAGACCTCCCTCCAAGGCCAGAGTGCACACAGGCGCACCCCGCTTGGTCTGGTGGCCCAGGAACGACACGTGTCCCTCCCGGAGACCTAGAAGCAGCTGCTCTCAGCTCCCCCATCTCCTCCTTCCAACGCACCGTGGTGACTCAGGCGGAGCAGCTTAGCAGAGCTAGTTCTGGGTGTTCTGTCCAGAAGGGGGGAGGGTGGCGGAAGGTAGTGGTGTTAGCAATCAGTGACAGTGGGTCCCACTCATTCCCCAAGTCTATTTTACGACTTTGAACTCAGTATGCAAATTTATGCAAGACAAGATGCAAAGCAGCGCTTTGAGCCAGAAGTCCCATTGCTTTTCTCCCCTTTTTTGAAGCTGCACTGAACCACTGTAAATCAGCGCTCGCCTCTGCCCCCCTTTCTGCTCCCCCAGCAACTGCAGATGCAAAGCCTCCTCAGACCCGCCCGCCTGCCCGCCTGCCTGCCCTGGGACTTTGAATGCCTGCACATTTCTATAGCACCTTTATATGTGCAGCCGGCCAGACGGCCACTTGGGCGGCTCCGCCCCTCGGCATAATCCCAGGCATTGTATGCGGCAGGGAAGGAGGCAGGGGAGATGCTGAGGGAGCCAGTCCGCCCCGCCGGCCCTGAATTCTGAAAGGGAGCCCACTTCCTCCTCTTACCCCGACATTTCTAGGCACTTCTGCCCACTCCACCAGCAAACACACCCACACACTGTTAAGATCCAGACCTCCCCAGATCTCAGGGCGCCCCCCCTCCCATTTTTCTTCCAGGCTCACTCACCTACTCCAACCCATAGTCTGACTTCTGAGTTTCTCTGAACCAACCAGTCCCAACCCATCACCCCCAAGGGATGGAGGCTCAGCACCCGCAGATGTGCCCACCCCCACCCCCTGAATCCCAGCCGTCCCCAGGAAGTCAGCGACACAGCCCCTGAGTCCTGGGAACAAAGACAAAAGAGCTAACAGCAAAGCCGGAACTGCTGGGGTTTGCTGCCTCAAAATAAGAGGGTATGTTTAAAATTCTCAAAAGCAACCTGCTCAAAGAGGAATGCAGTCTGGGATGGGAGAGAGCTCATTCTTCAGAGAGGGGAGAAAAGGGGATGGGAGATGGAGGGGGGACGCTGCAGCTTTCAGTGCTCCTCTGGGTCACATTCTTGCACCACCCCCCAACCGGGACCCCAGGGCTCTCCAGGCAGCACCACACCCCTGCCCCATCCCAAGACCCTCTTCTGCACAGAAGCCTCAAAACTTGCCCCTCTCTTCCCTGCACCCCTGCCAGCCCAGGCTTCTCCCTGCAGTGCCCCCTCTCGCCCAGCCCTCCTCACACCTCTGGGTCACTTCTTTCCAGGGTGCCCACCCGGCTTCCACATCTAGCTCCCACCCCCCACCCCCAGTGTCCCCTCTTCCCAGGCTGGAGCACAAGAGAAAAATGCGGAAGGCGTCTGTCTGGGCATTGGGAGGAGAAGGCTGAGGAGGCAGCTGGGGCTAGCTGGCGGAAAGGAGTCCCATAACCAGGCAGAAAATCCAGAGTGACATTCTTCCCATGAACTCACCCCATTGTCCCTGGGCTCCCCTGACAACTCCCCCCTTCGGGCTCTAGGGAGGAAGTGAATGGGGAGAATCCCCCGCATCTGTTCTGGGGCTTGGAAGCAGGAGAGCTGGTTTTCAGGCTGCCAGTGAGAAGGATGAAGGGTGAGAAAAAGTACAAGGTTTAGGGAGGACCTGTACCACGCACTTTATTAAGACGGTCAAAATCCAAACGAGTCTATGAACTTGGAGGCCTCTGGAAAAGTTCACCCTGCTGAGGAAGATGTTTAGTTTGTCAAGAGTTCAGCTCAAAAAGCATAGTACCTCCCTGGTGGGGGGGCTGGGGGGGGGGCGCGAGGGGGTCACGGAGGAGGAAGGCAGGGCCAAGTCCTTTCCTTTTATTATTACTTTCTAAGAGAAGCAGGAGGGAAGGGTTAACTTGGAGGCAAGGCAGGCAGGGAGGGAAGCAAGCGGAGGGAGAAGAAAGGGACTCAGGGTTTCTGCTAGCTCCCTCCGAGGAAGCCCTGTCTCCGCACTCAAGGTCAAAATGTGCCAGAGGAATAGAAGAAAGATTTCAACTCTG